>NC_025704.1:24281235-24305806 GCF_000633955.1 Camelina sativa | reverse complement strand
TCATTTATACAAAGCCCATTAAGCCAAGTCTCTAACCCTAATTTAACAAGACTTATTTAAGAGATGATTAGGGTTTTATTCTTTATAATTTCGTGCCTCCATAACCTAGAGAGAGAGAGAGAGTGAACCATTTGAGAGAAAGAGAACAAGGAGCCACAATTGAGATTAATGACAGATTTTACATGCTCTAGGAGATGGTGGAAAATAAGGGATAAACGGACTCTTTTATGGACGAATTTTGGTGAGCAATTTCCCAACCCATAGATGTAAGTTTTCCCCAAAGGATTTTTTAACCCCTTTGGTAGATTAAAAGTTATACATGTTTTCTCAAACCTATTCTGCGCAGATCCGCGAATTAACATCAGTCATCTTGTGAAATCGTTTTCCACTGCTACAAATTGAACCAGAAGCTGATCTACCAACCGTTGGAAAGATCTGAGTCTTACCTTTCCAGAAAGCCTGAAATCGTTTCCATAGGAGTTATAACATGGAAGTTATCATCGAATATGTTCATCTGGACGAATTTGTGATTTATTTTTTTTTAAGAATAAAGATAGCTTATAATGTATATCTAATGTTTATGATTATAAAAATTTGTATGATCATAAATTTAAAAAATAATATTGTTTTGAGATTGATTTTTTAGTTATAAATTTTATCATATGCAATGAATTTTTATTAATAACACCATTTGAAAATAACTTCTAATGATAAAATTGGACATTATGATAGTCACAAAATATCATGATTTTTGAGTATTTGTTAAAATTTTGCGACAAATTTCTAATTATCATTTGTGACCATTTGAGACTATAGTTTCGTAACAATAAGATACATAATTAAAACGTTATTTTAAACACAAATTGTGACGATTTAAAGACGTTTTGTTAGTCTGTAATTAAGACAGTTTTGTTACTTTTTGGTGTCGTAGTTATTGATGACAAAATGGTTACTAATATATTCGTTGCAACTCTTGTGACGTTTTTGTTACAAATAAAAATTTGTGACCATTGTATTACAACTATTTAAAAATCGTCACAAATACGTAACAATATTTATATTGTGACTAAATACTTTGTATTGTGACTAAATATTTCGTCTTAATAAAATTATTTTTTTGTAGTGAATATAACATGAATGCTTTTTTTTTTTTTTATGAAATCTCGAACGTTTAATAAACGTCAATTCGCGTTTTATACTCAAAAGTCAAAATAAACGTATAGAAACTAAAAAGAATCACTAATCCAACGGTCCATTATCCATACAGATACACCGCAATTGTTCGATAACGCACCATAGCTAAGCTACCATTGCTAAACACGTGTCACGACACCAACACGTGTCAAATTCGTATCACCAGCTGTCCTAAATGGTTTCTATAAGTTCGCAACATAAGATAGTGTTAAGAAAAGAATACATATTGAAAAAAGTTAGACAAAAGCATTTTAAAAAGCTAAATTACGAAGAAGAAGAGATTGTGTCTTTGATTGATGGACATGGCGGCTATGCAACTAACTAGAACTGCTTTTTTTGGTCTCTCGAAGGCTTTCCCTATAAGCCGAGCTCCGAGAACTCTTGCGGTGGTGATTGGTTGCAAAACATCTCGTGTCTTTTTCGCCTCGTCGGTTAACCATTCTCAGGTAATTAATAAATAAACCGGTTTATAAGCGTGTGTAATTAACTAGTTCATTCCTAAATCCTAAGTGAGCTTATTGATTAAAGAAGTTGATATAATTAGGTTAACGTGGTTGACAAGAAATCAGGTGAAGTTATGAAGTTATAGGACTGATCAATGCTTTTTTTGGCTTTTTAGGGGAGATATGATCCGGTAGAGAAATCGAGAGACTCGAGGGCTGATTTGGCTTATGAGTCGAAGAAATGGAGAGAAGAATCAGGAGAATACTCTGAAGGGGGTAAAGAAAAAGCTAAGGGTAAAGCGTACGATACGAACGGTAAGACGAGAGATTATGCAGAACAAACGAAAGATAAAGTGAACGAAGGTGCGAGCAGAGCAGCTGATAAAGCCTACGAGACGAAAGAGAAAGCTAAGGACAAGGCCTATGATGCGAAAGAGAAGACTAAAGATTATGCGGAAGAGGCTAGGGATAGGGTGAATGAAGGAGCGAGCAGAGCAGCTGATAAAGCCTACGAGACGAAGGAGAAAGCTAAGGACAAAGCCTATGATATGAAAGAGAAGACTAAAGATTACGCTGAAGAGGCTAGGGATAGAGTGAATGAAGGAGCGAGTCGAGCAGCTGATAAAACCTACGAGACAAAAGAGAAAGCTAAGGAAAAAGCCTATGATGTGAAAGAGAATACTAAAGATTACGCAGAAGAGGCCAAGGATAAGGTGAACGAAGGAGCGAGCAAAGCATCTGATAAAGCCTACGAGACTAAAGAGAGGGCGAAGGACTATGCAGAGGACTCAAAGGAGAGAGCAGATGATATGGCACATGGGTTAAAGGAAAAGGCTCAAGATATTGGGGAGAAGACTAAGGAGACTGTAAAAGATGTGTGGGAGACGGCGAAGAGCACGGCTCAGAAGGTGACAGAGGCGGTGGTTGGGTCCGGTGAGGAGGCGGATAGGGCTCGGGATGATGTTGATAAGGGCTTGGAGGATCTGTCTAAAAAGGCGAATGAAAATCGGAATAAGGATGATGATTTCAAGAAGTTCTAAATTCACTGATCACGTTGTGCCTTATGTTTTATTATAACTTATAAGTAGTGCTCATCTTTTCGTGTTCAATAAGCTCTGTTTCAGAAACTTGGGTAGAAGGTATTAAAACGTTTTACTTTTAAAAGAGACTCTCTTATCGCTTTGAATCAATGTAGAAGTAAAGAGTAGTACTCAAGAATCAAGTTCTAAAGCGGCTTAAGTTAAGAAGTGTGTTGCGGTGAGGCTTACATAATTTGGATATCTTACCTGACGAACCACAACCATTGACGACTTGTTAGTGACTTAGTTTTACATTCCCTTAGAGAATTGAGAAAGAACTTGAAGTTGAGAAAGTAACACTATAGTCACTTGGATTGATTTGTCAAGAAACCACCAAACGCTCTTTCCATCCGCATCATCATTCTTGCTGTCATTGTACTCAAGTCTAAGTATGACATTTGATAAACCACGAATTATCAAATAGAAATGAATCAAACGATAAATCGAAACAAAGTTCATGAAACAAGGATCACCAATTGTCTCTTCAATATTGTCTTATGGCCTAGGAGAAGGTATCGGCGTCGAAATCAACACAAGGATAATCTTATCATTTAAAGAAAAAAGAAAAAGAGGTAATTTAGATTACCTCAAATCGCTATCACCAAAGGCATGATTCTCTGTGACAGACAGAAACCCGGCATCCGTTGATCTCCGCTTCAGGGGAGATCACGGGGAACCAGATGGAGCTTACGTTTAAACTCCACTCTGCCGGACCAGATGGACATCTTACATAATCTGTCATCTTACAGTCCTTTCGTCTTTCCACGAGAGACATTCTCTCACCAGGAAGGACGTGAGAAGTATCCTTCTCTCACGGGGTACCAATATGGCTACTCGAACCCTGGTGAGACTCTTAAATCATGCTGAGTCAACACCACTTTATCTGGGTGAGAATTGGTGACCTAATCTCAATTCGATTAATACTTAATCACAATTAAAACAAATAAGTTAAGTTTATAATACCAAAAAAAAAGGTCCTATTTATAATACAAGCTTATGGGCTGGATTTTCTCATATATAAACAGATCTTTTCAAAACAAAGCTCAACAATAATCAAATATCTATACTATTAAAAGGGAAGCATTATTTACAAGGCAAAATAAATCCTGAAATATATGACATAAAATGACCCTGAATAAATTAAAAAGCATATAATACAAAAAGGACATTAAAGTAAATTTGATAATAAAAATGCACGGATCCTATATACCCTGGATTAATTCTGTTCGGATCATGTATTAACTGTTCAGAGCTGTTATTCATACTCCCGTATCCAAACAGAATCGAAACAAGCATCTGCAATAAAATTCAAAAAAGGTAAGTAGTTTTGCGTAAACAATTTAAGGAAACAATAATTTTGATATTTATGTATATGTTTAATTTGGGCAATTAATTTCGAAATTGTATATATGTAAACTTATTTAATTTGATTTTATATTTTGAGATATATCCGGAAACAAGAAATTATGATGTTACCTAATATACAAAATCATCTAAATGTTTATAGAAATAATTTAAATCAGTATCTATTAAAATCGAGCAATTAAATACAAAATTGTATATATGTATAAAAATATAATTTGGTTATATATTGTGAGATATCTGTAAACAATATTTATGATTTTATATTATGATTTCAAACATATGTATTACATATATACAGTATGTTTAAATCTTGGATACTGAATTAAGATATACATACGTTTGAAACTACTTATAACTTATCATTTTATCAATGCATAAATGTGCGGATCCGAAAACATGTTACAACTAAAGTAAAACAACAGTATTTTAAATATGTTTTTTTTTCTTCAGCTTATCTAGCATAAGCATGTACAAAACAAGAGATAAAAGAATGTTAACTGACACGGCATGTATGTGTGATTCTATTAACTGAATGTTTCAAAGAAATTATTTTTCTTCATCAAATACTTTATTTTGTTTTGAATCAAACTATTACGTGTTTGTGTGCTAAATATGTAGGAACATGATTTTGAGGAAATGAGAAAAGAATAATGGGACGGAAACGGGATGGAAGGAGGAATAAGATGAGATTAAAAATTTTCAAAAATCAAAATCCAGGATCATGTTAGAATTAAAATAAATTAATGCTTCCAATATATTATGTAACATATTTTTCAATTTATCTAACACAAAAATGTCAAAAAAATATTCAAAAGAAAAAGAAAAAACATTAAACTATGTTCTATAATAGATAAAAAAAAAATCAACCATAGTTATGAGACATATACAGGACATGATGGATTTTATGTCCTAAATTAGACATACCATCTTTCTGTTACTATTTTTTAATATAATTGTTTTTACTGATAACAAAAACAAATTTGATCATTTTTTTGTCTAAACCGAATTAAAAATAAATCAAATACTAAACTGATACAAAAAAAGTTTGGATTATGAATGTTAATAACATTTATTAAAAATATGTTTACAAACATAATCCACATGTACGTAATAAATTATAAATGTATTAGTAAATTTAGTTTTTAAAATCAACCCCGCACGTATGTGCGGGTCCGAATCTAGTATTAAAATAAAATGGAAAACAATAATCAAAACTGGTGATGAAATTTTCAGTTCATAATGTATAAACTTTCAATAGAGAAGACAAAGGCCATGAATGGAAGACAGTTTTTTAAATGGATTTTAGATTATAGTTTTTTGTTTTTGATTTTTTGGTTTTTAAAAAATATTTACATAAGAATATAGGATAAAAGAGAAGAATCCTTTTGGTTAACCATAAAAATATTTACATAAGAAATCTATGGATTCTTGTTTTTGTTAATATTTGTAAAGAAAAGCTACAGACTATTTTTTCTAATTTTTAGGGAATCTATTTATTGTAAAATCTTGAATGGAGAAAAAAAGGGTTTTGAAAAACAAAATCCAAAAACTATGGTAGAATCACTTACCATTCAAAGGCCAAAGATTATCACAACAAAAAAAAAATAATGAAAATTGTAATGAGGATGACTAATTCAAGCTAGAGGTTCTAAGTTCATTAAGCCTTTTTGCGTTTCGTTGTTATTTTGGTACGTATAAGTAGTGTTCATTTTTGTATGTTTGAAAATATCTGTTTCTGAAACTTTTATGAAAGGTATTCAAAGGTTTTTAAGAGAAAGACTCGTTTCGTTTTGAGGTTGATATGTAAAAGTAAAGAGTAGACAAAGATCAAGTTATCTAGATAGTATGCACTTTATAATTTCACTAACCACCACGATCGAGTTTAAGTTCATTCCTACTAGTTCGTTCGATTTGGGACTTTATAGTCTCTAATTAGTGTTTGAATATAGCGTTTCCTGTCTTGTTTCTATATCTAACTCATGGCTGTTCTAATTAGTCATAGAAGATGGAGTTCTATTCCTTTTTCATTCTTATTACAAATAACTTTCACATCCAAGTAAAGAGCTTTCAAATGCTTGGTTCTGTAAAACTCTGTTTCCTCTGCTATTTTGTTTTTAATGAATTGTAATTTTTTTTGAAAATCAGCATAACATGCAGAAACCGGTAAAGAAAAAAGCAACAGTCAAAAGTGAACGAAGGTGCAAGTAGAGCAGCTGATAAAGCCTACGAGACGAAAGAAAAAGCTAAGGACAAAAAGCTTATGATATGAAAGAGAAGACTAAAGAGTAAAGACTACGCAGAAGAGGCCAAGGATAAGAGGTGGATGAAGGAGCTAAAAGAGCTGCGGATAAAGCGGAGGAGACGAAAGATAGAAAGAAGGACTATACAGAGGACTACTCAAAGGAAGGAGCAGAGGATATGTCACATCATGGGTTTGAACTTTGAAGATCTTATTATATTCATCTCCGTCGTTATCATCATCATTCTCGTTTTATTTGTACTCAAGTGTAAGTATACCATCGGCCAAATAGAGGACCCTTTTTCGACATAAACATGGTGGTCATTGTGTCTTTTGTCGGGACAAGACCCAATACTATCACAAGCAAATCTTCCAGCAAGTCACTAATCATGTCCTCGCCAGTTGTCTCTTCCATTTTGGCATCTTCACGAGGCAAAACCCTAACCCTATGAGAAAGTATTTTTGTTGTTGGTTTTAATGTGAAACCCTATTAGAACCTAACAGGTCTTATTGACTCTTATCAAGATATACCATCTAATATATCAAATGAGAAGTCGAAAGAGCTCACAGCCAATCTCACAAAAATTTATGTCGTTTATCCTTAATGAAAATGCCCCTGAAATTTTTTTGGACAAGCTTTTGTTCTCTATTTAGGTTGCTGAAACGCACCACATTCATCCTCAGACTTAAAATTACTAATTTGTCATTAATGAGATTCAAAACTGGACTTTTTTACCCTTCAAATTAATTTAGAAAATTATAAAAGTTTAAATTTCTTAAATATCTAATCTATATAATCGTCAAAACGTGATTTTATAAATTTAAAAACGCTAAAACCTAAAATAATGGGCTTTATATAAAACCCAAACAAAATATACCGACCTATTCGAAACCCTAAAATTATAGGTTGTTAACTAATATATAAATAGGTATAACCCTAACCATTCTCCATAATTCGAAATCTTTAAAAAAGAGAAAACCCTAATTTTTCTCATGTTCTTGAAATTATATATGTATTATAGTCTTGATGATCCTTTATACGGTTCTTCGTATTCGTGTTCGTGTTCTAATGATTCATATCCTCTTTCTGTAGTATTTGTTTGGAACGCAAGTTCGAGCATTACCAAAACTTTGTGTATGGTTTCTTTACTTCTTATATTATATTGTATAGGTTTCTTGATTTATTAAAAGTTTTGTAAAAACTATTATACTAATTCTTATGTTTCATGTGAGTTAGTAGATGGTCGTGATCTTAGTTCTATGTTCCCGCACAAGAAATCTAGGTAATTTATTTTTTGTATACCTAAAACTTAATTCTTTATACTTTGATGATGCTAAATAAAAAGGCTCATGTTTATAGTTGTAGGAAAGCTTCTGAAGATGCTAATATTAATGAGAGATGTTTGGTAATTTTAATAGTAAAGTATTATATCATCGTTATTTAATTTTATTCATGTGTTTGTGGCTCTAATAAATAAATATAAATCAATAGGTGGAGGTGGCGAGGACTATCGAACTTTTTTATTTGAATTCTGCATCTTCATCGTTGCTAAAAGGTATATTGCTAAATTTAAAATTCTTTTGTTAATATTATAAATATTTCTAATGATTTAAATTAAAACATTATTTAGATGAAACTACCAATGATCGTATGGTGAAAAACAGGTATTGTTTTAAATTTTATAAGAAATTAATATTATATATTTAATTCAGAAAATCATACTAATATTTGTAGTTACGGATTATTGTTGCAGAAAGAATATGAATGGTGCTAATAATATCCCAACATTTACGGTATATTTTTAAATAAATGATATTTTTATTGTTTAAAATTATCTACTCTTATTCTCGTATATAACATCATTTAGTGTGATTAATCAACAGACTAGAGATGCAGAGTCAGCAATACAACGTCTTTCGGCTATTGTTCGGTAGTAGTTTATGTTAAAAAAGCATACTTGACCATAATTCTTTGTTTGAATCATCTTCTAACGTTTGTTACTAATTGCTTAATTTGGTATTAACACGGAAACAATTTGTGTTTAAAACTCATCCTGATACTAATACTTTTATATAAACATTATACTAGCGTTTATTCGTAATTCTTTAATCCTAACCCTATTTTTTGTTATTATCTGCAGAGAAGCTATTAATCGCAAAGAATCTAAGTTGTTTCCTTTCCCTTTAAAATACACGGTAATTACCTAAAAAATATTCTCATTAAATTTCTATTAGATATAATATATGACATTGTTATTATTTTGAAATAGACTGCATATGGAAGAAGAAATGATTGGTGTCGTAGCAAATATTCTGGCGTCAAGAGAGGAGGAGGACGGAATTTAGAGAATAGTAGGATGAATGTTATGAGATCTTATAATTGCTGTTTTTTGGATATTGTTTTAGATGGATGAATATTTTATGAAATAGAAATATTTTCAAAGTTTATTTATTTTATTAATTAAAAATACTGTACTTTTATAATGACGACCAAAAATAAAAATCGTGAAATACAATTATTAACAATACAAACGACCAGATACTAAGGTTCTTGATCATTATGTAAATTTAAATAAATCAATGAAATGCTATATTGATAACTATTATTTTTAAAAAATGTGATAAATATTATGTTCAATATTTTGAAGAATATTATTAAATTAATGTAAATAAATTGCATATGGAAGAAGAAATGATTGGTGTCGTAGCAAATATTCAGGCGTGAAGAGAAGATAAGAATGATATTTAGAGAATAGTATGATGAATGTCATGATATCTTATAACTGCTGTTTTGGATATTGTTTTAGATGGATGAATATTTTATGAAATAGAAATATTTTAAAGGTTTAATTATTTTATTATTTTAAAAATATCGTACATTATAATGTCGACCAAAAATAAAAATAGTGAAATGCAATTATTAACAATATAATCGACCGGTTACTAAAGTTCTTGATCATTATGTAAATCTGAAAAAATTAATGAAATGCCATATTGATAGCTAATACTTTTTAAAATGTGATAAATTTTATGTTCAATATTTTGAAGATTAAGATAATCTAAGGTTGTTAATCTAAGGTTGTTAATCTAAGGTTGTCAATTTTACATTATGTAAAGTAGGGTGGATAAACTTAAGAAGTATTCTATATTTAAAACAGAATAGAATATGGTGTATTATCACGATTAATGTAAAAATAGAAAATATAAAATACGCATTAAAAGCCGTAATGATAAACATTAAAAAGATGACTATTTATCTCTAAAATAAAGGGAAGTGTAAAGATATTTATGTCTCGAGATCTATACAAATTAGTTAAATGATTTGTTAAACATATATTTTTAAATATCACTTTCAAAAAAAAATGTAAATTATATATATATATTAAATTACATATATATATATATATATGTCTATTCGACTCTTTTGATTTCAACCTAAATGAAAGAAGAAAACAAAAAAAAATAACAAACTATGGTTAGGTATAGCTTTTTCGATGATGGTTCGCGTTTGAACTCTTCAAAATATGAATGGAAAATTCGTGTGAAAGTCTTGTGTCTGTGGGAAGATAAAAGTCCAAGTTTGGAGATGGTTTTATCTGATGTTAAGGTATTTACTTTATTCTAATCATCATAAGCTCATTATATATTTTAAAAATAAAGCGTATATGCAATTATACCTGAAAGTTTAAAATTATAAGATTTTTAGAATATTGTTTTGACATATAAAATTGTATTATGCGATAATTATTAATACTATGTTTTATTATGGTATTAAGGTCCAATGTTCCTTTCGTGGAGATGTTTATGATCGTTTTGGCCACCACACATCATTACAAAATTGTTATTTTGTATAATACCAAAATCAAAGAAAATTCAATTGTTGGAGGGGAAGATTTCTATGATTTTGTCGATTTCAAACTCATTAATGATGGTACCCAATGTGAAGATTACTTAGTGGGTGAGGAATAATTTTGTTATTTTGATATTAATTTCAATAATTATTTGTAAATCTTTGTATTTGAACTATTTTTAATTTTATACAGATTTCATCGGTGAGGTTGTCAATGTTGGGGAATTCAGCTGTAATTTCAGGAAATTACAACAAAAAAGATGAAATTAAGTTGTCGGAGAATCATGAAAAACATGTGGACGTAACACAAAGTGATAATATCCATGCGTTGTTTAAGTATTGCACTCGATTTGGTCCAGACAAAAAGAAAAAACACTACTTATCATGATCACTCAGAAATAGATTGCACATTCTTTGAAGAAACTGATGATGACAGTGATGTTGGAGATCAGGACGATGATGATTATATACAGGAAGGAAGTGATGAGGAAGATGATGTTTGTTATGATACAATGGATGAAGAAGAGGATGATACTGAAGAAGAAATTGATGTTGAGGGCGAATACCAGCCAGATAATAGTGATAACGATGATCATAATGAGGATAAATATGTCCAAGATTTAGAGGAGGATGAGATGCAAAGTACTGAAGAAAATCTTGAAATAAATAATAGAGCAGAGGATTACTCAATTAACCACAAAATATCTTTTGATCTTCGTGATTTCAGGTAAATTTATATACTCATATATATATATATATATTATACATAATAATAATTTTGAATTATATTTAAACATAAAGTTTAAATTCTTGAAATTTTAGTGGAACCCTAATAAGGTGTGAATTATTTGAAACATCGGCTGCAAAATTCTACGATACTTTAAAATCTTTCCGGGTGATCGCTTGGTCTGTGTTATTCGATGGGCTCTAATTGATGTTTTCAAAGGTATACATTAAATTTGATGATAGTTCCTGCTCAGTTTTGATGATCAGGTATTAAAAGAATTGTTTCTGTACTTTGCAGGAAAAATAAGTATATCTTCTACAGTTTGTACGCAAATAAAACTCAATTTGCAAGTTCCTGAGTTTGCGAAGATGATGGAATTGTAAGATTATCCTATCTGTTCATACTATAAATTAGATGAAAACATTATAGAATTCCGTTTATAATCTTCTTTTCATGTTTGAACTAACCGATTTATAGGAGACTAAGCAAGAGGACTCGCAAATAGAAGACTGACTTCCTCATTTTGTTTGGCTTAATAGCGATTTTAGAGGGTTTTAACTATTTTATATTTTAATAATATATGGATTAAATTTTTTTTAACATAAATCAAAGTTTTAATTTATTTACAGAAATCTTTTTATGGTTAAATTAACCAAAATATTATTCTTTTAACAATATTTTGATAAAAATAACTACATATAAAATACTTACAAAAAATTTAAAAGACAGAGACTTTTAAGTTTTCAATAAAGTTTCAACAAAAATTGTAACAAAGATACGATAGTCCAATGCATGATAATAAAAAGATGTTAGCATGCAAGTTGAAAAATACAAAGTTAGACCTTCAATTTGAAATTTAGAGTTTCAACCGTCCAATAAAAAATTTAAAATAAAGTCTTTTGAAAAAACAAAAACATTGTTCATTCTTATCGAACAGAGACTCATGCAGCTTTCCTGTGTATACCACGGGTTTTAATACAATCCATACAAATCTAGAACTCTAATTCTTATAATCCTTATCTTTTTTGGACTACTATATGAACTTCAAAAAAATTATTGTAGTGTTTGGAACCTCTCACTGAAACTTCTCCTTGCTTCTAAATACACACAACACCAAAAAAAAAGAAAAAAAGGATGGTGATGTACTTAAAAGATCTGAATCCTACGTTACGTAACCCGAAAGTTGCTGTGAAAATTCTTAGAGAATGGCCACTCCAATTTATTCAAGGATAGCCTTTTTATCAAAGTTTGATTTTGGTAGACGAAAGGGTAAATCTTCTTCCTCTTCCCATTTTGCCGTAATTTTTTCAAATATCAAATGAGATATACAACATAAATAAATCAATGAAATTCTATATTGTGTTTCTATTATAGGTAGGATTGATGCCAAGATAGATGCAGATCTTTATTTAGACAGTTACTATGGAAAGATCAAGGAAAGAGACTGGTACGAGATTTCTGGATTTTTAGTGGTTGAATGTCAAAAATTATTCCGAAACTCAAACCACCCGTTTGAGATCCCGATCCAGGTTAAAACAAAAATGATTCCAATATATCCTCGAAGTACTGACAATTTTATCCTTCTGTATGATGCATTGAAAATGCATAACTCAACGCCTGACGAGAAGAACCGTTGTGTAGGTAAGCTTTAATATTCAAGTTATCTTAAGAAATTCGTCCTTATCTGATGATATTCTACTTTAAAGATGATGTCTTTGTTTTGATATTTTTCTAAATTTTTGTTTTTCCATTGGAAAAATCTTTTATGCTAGATGCCATAGGAATGTTGATACATGTAAACGAGCCTCAGACAATTGAATTCCTTGAACCTCAAAATGGCTACATTTCAGAGAATCAAGTTGTGACATTCACTATCCTTGAACACAAGTAAGAGAATATTCAAAACTTTCGATAATATTGAAAATATATTCTTTATTATTTAAAACAATTCTTGATTAACTTATACAAAATCAAATTATTTGTGAAAGTGGCCAAGAGATTGAATGTGTTGCTGTTGGTTTGGTTTGTACTGCATTTCTTGAGAAACGGGATGTTTCTTCCTCTACCTATGCTAATCAACCAATAATGTGTACTCTTCTGTTTTCGAGGATCTCTATATACGAAGGTACTGTTTAATAGTCTCATATACCATTCTAAACTATCATTTCCTTACTTAAATTCTTCTTTGCTAGGTATGCAATGTATGATGTCTCAGTTACGATGTTCAAAGGTCATTCTTGAAGATGAAGTGGCTGGATTTAATACTGCCGTTATGCTGTAATGTCATTAATTTAATAAATTGAAAAAATTCAGTATAAACAACATTATGGCGGAATTTTAATCCTGAATTATTCATTTTTTACAGACGCTGGCTAGACGTGGATTGCATTGATGAAGACAATGAAGATGAAGATTGAGACTGTGGTTGGAGAACTATAAATCCACTTCTCAATTTTTATTTTTATTTTGTTAACTTTACTACTGTTGTTTTAGACTTTACAATAATAATTTGATGAAACTTTGGACATGAATATTCGTGTTTAATTATGTTTGGAATTATCATTATTTTTGTCATTACAAGTTGAATCTAATATCACTATTTTACTAATATAAATATCTTAAAAAGTAGTATGAGTTTATCCTGATTAAACGTTATTATTCTTAATTTCGACAGAGAAGATCGAAGATTTTTCATGGGTAATCTAGATGGGCCTGACCTTAATAGACGCCAATATGAAAGCTTTCGCGGCTGTTAAAACTAATATTTAAGCATTCTACGTCTCTATAATAATATTGTGACCTTTTGTTTTCCCCTCTCAACAAAGAAAAAAAAAGGTTTATTATCATACATAACCTTGTGGTAAGATCTCAATCAATATTTACTTAATTTTTTTGTTTCCTGAATTCTTAGATTGGGAGTTAAAAGTTTTTCATATATATTTTCAGAATTTGAGATGGAAGGTGGAAGTTCAAGGAAACGCAAAGAGCTCATGTCCAATTTTGAATGGGAAGATGGAGCAATCAAGACGGTTAAACAAGCGTTCCGAAAATCGAGAGATGTGGTAATAAAGGAAACGACGAGACATTTCACTGCGATCCTTGATATGTTGAAAGAGTATATCAACAAAAAGGAAGAATTTGTTGGCCTATTCTGTCAACTTGAAACAATCGATGCTCAGATCTCGCAAATTAACGATATCTTGGAGGGGCAAATCGACTTGGTTGCAGAGCGTAACAGGCTAGAAGATGTTAGGGTTGTTATTGAGAAAGATGTCAAAGAATGTGTTGTTCCTAATATTGATTGGGTAGGGTTAAAATGTTAAGAATTTTATCTTAAACATTTAAAGTTCTTAAGTATTTTTTATTTTCTGACGAAAAAATATAATCGGGGTATTTATTTTATTATTCTAAAACCTAAGAATTCGTTAAATCGATATTATAAAACTAGAGATATTGACATATCTACGATATCTAAATATAACTATACTTCAGTTTTTTAAAAATCAGAATAAACATAAATTAGTATTGGACTTTAATACTTTTCAGAATTATTCATGGTGATATAGTTTCTATATTCATTGAATGAAATATCTATAACAATATTTAAAACTTATTTAAATCGTAATTTTCTAAAAAAAAAATGGGAAATCTAATAATATATTTGGTGATTACTGAAAATGTACAAATACCATTTAAGTTTATCAAATGATAGAGTAATTTGGAGTTTTGAGAATATCGAAAAATGTAAAATTCCAAAAAAAATATATTGTATTATGTATATATATTCGTTTACAACTTTTTAAAGTCAAGATCGTAGGTTTCGTTTTACCCTAATTTTTTTTTCTTTTGAAAACATGGCAAACCTTCAATCCAATGCTATTAAAAAAATCTGGAAGAGAGACTATTTTTACGATGTGGACGATCTAAACCCCTTCATTTATAAGTGGAAAATTAACGTCAAAATACTGAGGAAGTTTGAGTTCCGTCATCCTCTTTTCAAATCAACAGACTTGATTGTAGTTGATGATAAAGTATATTTACAGTATACATCGCCTTTTGATATATTTCAAAATAAAATTATGTTTCTTAAATATTTTTAATGTAGGGTAAGAAAATTCATGTGATGATGCGTCCTCCTTATCGTGATATCTTTATAAATGATCTGGAAGAAGGTGAATGGATAACGTTATCAAGGCTCTCACTAACAATGGTTGATGGGATTTTAAAGCTAACTGATCATCGTTTTATGATACATTGGGGAAAAAGACATGGTTTAGAAAAATTCATCCTTTGTCTTCCAAGCAGTTTTATTCTTTTGTATCATTTAATGATATCAAAAAAGGATATTTAGACCCTGATCATTGTGTTGGTGAGAAAAAAAAAAACTTATCATAAATTTTAAATATATCTGTTAGTTTATCTTCTAATGGAATTTTTATGAGCAGACATTATTGGAAGAGTATACACTGTTGGAAATCGTTTTGAAGAAGGTCCACCAAGTAAAGAATGGAATGAGTTGTTCGTTGTTTTAGAAAATATTGAGTAACTCGTTCTACTTTAAAACTTTTAATTTAATAATATAATCATACTTATTAATGTCTCTAATTCTAAACAAATTATAATTGTAAGTTTGATTCGGATTCCAACGATGAAAGTGATTCTGATAGCTCTTCTGATGGGAATTCATTCGAGATTAATGATAACAATACGACATCTAACATGTTTCTTGGGTTTCCTCCCATAAAAGCTAAGTTACTAAATAATGGTATTACTTGATGCATATCTAATTGTTTATATGATAGATTTGTAATTATGTATTTAACTAATACATATAAAAACTATTAATCAAATTTTTATGTAGGTTATTATGATGATGGAGATCCTTATTTTTTATGTGATAATTGTGGAGCATATATGTGGTATGGAGAACGGGTGAATAGACGGACTAAAAAGGCAAAGCCAAATTTTTCATTATGTTGCCATCGTGGCAAAGTAGTACTTCTTACGTTGAAGACTGCACCTAAAACAGTACTATCGTTGTTTTATAATCACGACGATAGGAGTAAAAACTTCTGTGATAACATACGAGCGTACAACATGATGTTTTCATTCACATCGTTAGGTGGAAAAATTAACCATTCCATAAATAATGGTAGAGGACCGTATCTATTTCAGATGTGCGGAGAAAACTATCATCGTATTGGTGATATTTTACCAGAACATGGCAAGGAACCAATGTTTTTGCAATTATATATACATGACGTATGTAATGAAGTAGCTAACAGAATCTCTGCATTTAGGTAATTATTAATATTATTAAATATGTATATAAATATTTGTCATATCTCAAATATATGTTAAATATCTTTAATATTTGATATATTCTACTAATCATGATTATTATAAATTTATGTTTTTGGCGTTGATATAGAACATCTGGATCTTTGGGAGATTTAAGACATGAGATTGTTGAACTCTTAAAAAAAAGATGCTTGATAGTCATAACCCGCATGTTAAGGCATTTAGATCGGCAAGTGAAAGATTTAATATGGAGGACGGTAGCGAAGGTTTGCAATTAATGTTACCTTCGGAAAGAACGACTGATGCAAGAACTCATAATCTTCCTACCAGCAAAGAGGTTGTTGCTCTAATACCCGGAGATTTTATGGCTGGTGTGAATAAACATGACATTGTTATAGAAAGTCGTTCGGATAATTTACAGAGGATAAGTGAGCTTCATCCCGCGTACTTGCCTTTACAATACCCATTGTTGTTCCTTTATGGTGAAGATGGTTACAGATTAGACATCGATATAGGGTTCGTGGATACCCGTGGACGTAAAAGGAAAACGGTCACCATGAGAGAATTTTATGCATAGAGAGTATTTGAAAGATATGAAGAATCCTCGATTATTGTTATGGCAGGCAAATTATTCCAGCAGTTTTTAGTTGATGCATTTACTACTATAGAATCAAACAGGTTGAACTATATTTGAATGAATCAAAGCAAGCTCCGAACTGAAAGAGTCGATAAGATAATTGAAGCTGCCAAAAAAGGACATGAAGATTTTTCACAACACGGAAAGAGGATATTTATTCCGTCATCGTTTACAGGCGGAAAGAGATATATGATGCAACATTATCTGGACGCCATGGCTACTTGCAAGTATTATGGATTTCCTGATCTGTTCATAACTTTTACGTGCAACCCAAAGTGGCCTGAAATAGATCGTTATCTTGAAAGGCATCGTCTTAGTAAAGAAGATAGACCTGATATATGTAGTCGGGTTTTCAAGATGAAACTTGATAGATTATTGGAGCAAGTGACAAAGGAAAAAACTTTTGGTATCGTATATTCTGGTATGTTTTATAATATTTATTATTATTTATATTAGTCTTCCAATCATGTCAATATATTAATGCTTATCTGTTTTCATATTTTCCAGCCATGTATACAATAAAATTTTAGAAGAGGGGTTTGCCTCATGCACACATGATTCTGTTTTTACATCCAGACAATAAGATGCGTACAATATATGAAACAACCCTTCTTTTTTTTTTTTAATACCTTAACTTACTAGTGGTCCCATACCCACTAACATCCTAACAACAATCAATAACCGCGGAATAACCAAATAAAACAAATTCCATTAAACCAAAAGAATTCCAACAACAATAATCCAATAATTCAACAATGACATAGCAAGGTTCCAACATCCTACAATGCTCTATCAACTCAATACTAGCAACCTAACAATAGCTAGACCACAATCAATCAAGTCTCTAGAACATCCTCCTCTTCATCGCCTTTGATTCCACGATCACACTTTTCCTTTACCTGCACATCACAAACAACAATTGAGATGCGTAAGTATTATCATAAATACTTAGTGAGGCCGTCCTCCCATCTACTAGGTTATACACACAAGCATATGAGACCCTCAAGTTATGCAAGCAAACAAAACACAAGCAATACATCAAACCAGGAAAACAAGTCTCGGTTGAGACTAGTGTCGACCGATGCCACCAGAAAGTGTCGACCGATGCTGAACCAAAAGGTGTCGACCGATGCCACAAGAAAGTGTCGACCGATGCTGAACCAAAAGTGTCGACCGATGCTCGAATGGTGTCGATCGATGCCATATCTGCAGACGCGAACTACGCGAACACGAACGACGAATCCCGATTCCAAACCATCCCGAATCCGTTCCAAACTCACCCAATTACCTCAGAAATCACTGGGAATCACAAAAGCAACGAACCCAAGCAACAAAACAACACAAACAGCAAAGAAAACACACAAACAAGAGAGATCTCATGCTTAGATCAACCATGGTCAAGCACTCACCTCAAGAACAGGAAGATTGGATTGAGAAACGTGGAAAACAACACCTCCAGAAGCTCCCCCTTCGTTTCCAGCAACAACTAACCCTCCTACAGCCTCAGATCTCTCCAAAAACTCCAAGAACAAGCCCAGAAAGTCACAAAAACGTTTCTCTCTCTTTTCTCTCTTTCTTTCACTAAGCGGCGACCAAATAACTCCCCAAAAACCCTTAAACTCGTCCTTAGACGCTTATAACACGATTTAGGGATTTAATTGAACCAAACCGAACCAATTCGGCAATTAATCAAACCGGCCGAACCCAGAAATTAGTGGTGTCGATCGATGCCACTAGGGTGTCGATCGACACTCCTTTCAAAATCACAAAATCCGGTTCGCGGATGTTACAATTCTCCCCCACCAATATGGATTCCTCCCCGAATCCTGCAATACCGTCCAACTGCCAAGGACCTCCGTGCCACCGTCAGCACGGCCCGCACGTCCCCAGACCGGACTAAACACCATCAGCCAAGGTTTCCCGTGCCACTGTCGCAACAGCCCGCACACCTCCGACTGACCCTCGAGGTCTCCCTCTAGCCAATATACTCGCATCATAAACACTATTTGCTCACAACTCAGTGCTTCCCCCGTCCGTGGTCGCAACCAACGAATCATGCCGGCTCGCTAACAGGCCAACCGCCTTAAGCTACGGTATCCAGGAAGTCACTCACACACACTCCCCTCGCTCTCGGGTCGCAACCCTCGAGACATACCGGCTCACTGCCGAGTCTCGGCTCACAGCTACGGTATCCAGGGAGCCTCACATATCCCGCTCTTGGGTCGTCACCCTCAAGCGCGCTCTCGGATCGTCATCCGAAGCAACATACCACTCCCACTCTCTGGCCACAAAGTCCATCGAGCTATCGGTATCATGTGAGTTGGGCCCGCACGGCCTTGAGCAAAAAAAATACTGATGCCAACGAGTATCTCCCGGCTAGATCTTCCTCAACATTTCCACAAAAACCTTCCTCTTTTAGAAACTTTCTAATTCTGGAAACCTTCCTTTTGTGGAAACTTCTATTTATGGAAACTTTCCAAAAATAGACACCCGAGCTATTTCTCTTTTCCCATGACAACAACAGTCAAACATAAAGAAAAATACTCATCTTATTAATCTCAAAAATGTCATAATCGTTACAATCTCAACGAAATTACATCAGAAAAAAAAAAAACCAAAAATACAACAACCGGAGCCAACAACCCGCATCCCGAGCACCACCTCATCTTGATACTTAGTCGCACAACCAACCACCCCTAAGCGACCAAATATCAAGAGAGATGGGCTGGAATACTCCGTACCCGCTCCAGCCACGGACTACAACTCGGACCCGGCTAGACAAGCTCAAGTCGCGGTCTGCTTCTCAAACCACTTCTTAAACCTTGCCTTCATCCTCGCCTCGGGCTCCCAAGTCTGCTCCTCTACTCCGTCACAGTCCCACAGGACTCTCATCAAAGGAATCTTCTTCTTCCGAAGTTCCTTGACTCTCCTCTCGAGCACCCTCACTGGTCTCGCCTCTAAAGTCATGTTAGGCTGAAGATCCTCAGGAATCTTAGCCAACAACTGATCACCCTCGTGAAGACACTTCCTCAGCATCGACACATGAAATACCTTGTGGAACGCACGCATAACCTCAGGCAACTCCAGCCGGTATGCCACTGGTCCCACCCGCTCAACCACTCTGAACGGACCCATGTACCTCGGACTCAACTTAGTCTCTGTCAATGACCTGTTCGGACCCCGCAACATGGCCATCTTGAGGTACACTCTATCACCAACCTGAAACTCAAGATCCTTTCTCCTCTTATCAGCATAGCTCTTCTGCCGATCCTGAGCCTCCTTCATGTTCAGCCTCAAAACCCGAATCTTCTCCGAGGTCTCCTGAACAAAATCTGCACCAAATATGCTCCTCTCCCCCACCTGAGTCCAACATAAAGGTGTACGACACGGCCTCCCATACAGGGCCTCATAAGGAGCCATCCCAATACTAGCCTGGTAGCTGTTGTTATAAGCAAACTCCACCAAGCTCAAGTGATCTGCCCAATGACCACCCCAATCCAGCACACACATCCTCAATAAATCCTCCAAAATCTGGATCGTCCTCTCTGACTGACCGTCCGTCTGAGGATGATAGGCTGTACTCATATGCACCTTCGTGCCCATCTCTGCCTGAAACGCCCTCCAGAACACCGAAGTGAACTTGGAATCTCTATCAGACACAATACTAGCAGGCACACCATGCAATCTGACTATCTCCCTCACATACTTCTTGGCCAAAACCGCTGCTCCATCAGTTTTCTTGATGGCCAGAAAATGCGCGGACTTAGTCAAACGGTCCACAATGACCCAAATAGCATCAAACGTCCTCGACACAGGTAAACCTACCACGAAGTCCATCGTGATCAAATCCCACTTCCACTCTGGAATGGGTAAACTCTGTAACAAACCACCAGGAACCTGATGCTCCGCCTTCACCAGCTGGCAAGTATCACACTTCGCCACCCAGTCAGCTACGTCCTTCTTCATCACGATCCAGTGATAATACCGCTTGAGGTCACGGTACATCTTGGTCGCTCCTGGATGAATAGAGAACTTGCTCGAATGAGCCTCTCTCAGTATCTCCTGCCTCAAATCCTCACCCTTGGGCACACAGATCCGACCATGCACAAGGATAGTACCATTAGCAGAAACCTGATACTCTGCACCCGCAGCCTTAGAGGCATTCACCAGCCCCTCATCACTCTCCTGAGCTAACCTCACTCTGCTCAACAAATCTGCTCTATCAACTGCCTCCAAACCCAAAGGTTCCTGTGAGATAGCACACAAACTCAATGCACTAATCTCACCTACCAACACCTCCATATCCTGCTCCTGAGCCGAAGCCACCCGCTTCCGACTCAAGGCATCTGCAACCAGATTAGCTTTACCAGGATGGTAAGCTATGTCCAAATCATAATCCGCTACTAACTCCATCCAACGCCTCTGCCTCAAATTCAGCTCAGGCTGAGTAAAAATGTACTTCAGACTCTTGTGATCTGTAAATACCTGTACCTTCCCACCATACAGATAGAATCTCCAAATCTTAAGAGTAAAGATCACTGCTGCCATCTCCAAATCATGAGTAGGATAATTAGCTTCATGCTTCCGCAACTGCCGCGAAGCATAAGCTATAACCTTCCCCTGCTGCATAAGTACACAACCCAACCCCACTCTAGAAGCATATGTATTCACAACATAAGGCTCGTCCTGCTCAGGCAATGCTAACACCGGCGTGGTAGTCAACATCTGCTTGAGACTTGCAAAACTTGCCTCACACTCTGGTGACCACACAAACGGGACATCCTTCCCTGTAAGCTTAGTCATCGGCTGAGCCATACTCGCAAAACCCCGAACAAACCTCCTGTAGTAACCTGCTAACCCCAGGAAACTCCGAATCTCAGTGGCACTCTGCAGCCTCGGCCACTCCCTGATGGACTGAATCTTCTCTGGATCCACTGAAACTCCCTCAGCTGAAACAATATGACCCAAGAACCCCATCTCACGCTGCCAGAAACTGCACTTACTCAGCTTAGCAAACAACTTCTGCTCCCGCAGCTTCTCCAACACTGCTCTCAGATGTACTGCATGCTCCTCAGGACTCTTAGAATATACCAGGATGTCGTCGATGAAAATGATGACTGACACGTCCAGAAACTCCTGGAACACGCTGTTCATCAATCTCATAAACGCAGCTGGCGCGTTTGTCAACCCAAACGGCATCACCACAAACTCATAGTGCCCATATCTCGTCCTGAAGGCTGTCTTCCTCACATCTGCCTCATGAATAGGGATCTGATGATAACCTGAAGCCAAGTCGATCTTGGAGAACCAAGTAGCACCCCTCAACTGATCCAACAACTCATCAATCCTCGGGAGAGGGTACTTGTTCTTCACAGTAACTCGGTTCAAACCCCGGTAGTCAATACACAACCGAAAACTCCCATCCTTCTTCTTAACAAACAACACCGGAGCTCCCCACGGTGAACAACTAGGACGGATAAAACCCTTGCCCAACAAATCCTCCAGCTGCTTCTTCAGCTCTGCCATCTCTGCTGGAGCCATCCTGTAAGGAGCCTTGGATAACGGCATCGTCCCCGGTTCCAGCTCAATGGTAAAAGGATCCGACCGAGATGGTGGTAATCCCTGCAATGACTGGAACACATCCTCAAAGTCCTCCACAACCGGAATACCGCTAACCGTAGACTTCCCCACTGACTCTGGCATAGATATAGTAACCAGATAGGCCTCACGGCCCTTCTCGATCATCTTCCCTGCCTGAACGGCTGAGATCACGAGACTCCCCGAAGTCGGTCTAATACCCTGAAAAACCAACTTCCCTCCTGGACGCTCAAACTCCACTCTACCCCGATAGCAATCCAAATGCACCTTATACCGATGCAACCAATCCATACCAAGAATGACGTCATACAACTCCACTGGACTGATAAGCAAATCCGCTGGCCACGACTCTCCTGCGATCTGAATATCAACTCCTCCAGCTCGTCCAATAACCCTCAGAAACTTGCCTCCAGCAACTCTGACAACTCCTGAACGCTCTCCAGAATCCCCTCTGATCCCCGCACTCACGGCACACTCCGGAGTAATGAAGCTATGAGAAGCTCCAGAATCAAACATAACATGGGACTTAAACCCGCCCACCAACAAGGTCCCTACACAAATCTCATGTGTTGAGAACCTAACACTTGACCACAAGCAAAAACAAATATAATCTGAACTATTGAATTGACTAAGTTCGAATCTCAGAAGTTATACCTGTGATCGCTCCTGCACTAGTGCCACCGGGCTCCTGGGTCGAGTACACCTGAGTCGTCGGCTCAATCCAACCCACCGGCTGCACACCGTGCTGCACACCCTGCTGCACCCCTGGCTGAGCTCCAGCCTGCAACACTGCTACTGCCCTCTGCTGCAACTTGGGACAACGAGGCTTGATATGCCCCGTCTCTCTGCAGTAGTAACACACTCGAGTATCGGTCCGCGGCTCCGTCACCGCCCGCTGCTCTGTCACTGCCCGCTGCTCACCTCTCTGTGGACAGCTAGTCACCTTGTGGTCCCTACTACCACACCCAAAGCATCTCGCACCCCCGTGCCTCGACCTCTGCATAGCATCAAACTTCCGCTTCTGCCCTTGCGCAGGCTTGCCGCCCTTGCTAGGAACAGAAGACGGCTGAGACTGCTGAGACTGCTGTGGCTGCACTGAAGAACCGACCACAACCACCTGTGACCTCAAATCATCCTCTATCCCAGCTGCAACCTCAACCAACTCCGCTCTCGTAGCATAACTCCTCACTCTACACCGAGTCCTCAAATCATCCCGCAGAGCCAACAAAAACCTCCGCACCTGAGCCGCCTCTGGCTCCCATGCCCTGCCTGCATACCCTACAAGCCGACTGAACTCTGCATCCAGCTCCCGCACTGTACGGTTCCCCTGAGTCAGACCCAAGAACCGTGCCTCCATACGATCAAGTGCCTCCTGAGGAAAATACTTGGAGTTAAACTCCCCCACAAAATCTCCCCAAGACATACCCCGCTGCACCCTCCGTGCTGTCACCGACCTCCACCACACACAAGCATCTCCTGACAAGTAAAACACGGCCAGATCCACCCTGTACCGGTCGGGACACCTAAGCGAAAGGAAAATATCCTCCATCCGCTCTCTCCACTCATCCGCTACACTCGGATCGGTACTTCCTGAGAAATACCCTGCTCCCACATGCCGCAGCTGCTCCATCATCCGAACATACTGAGCATCCACTACCTCGGCCCCCGGCTGCACACCTGCCTGCAAACCCGCTGCAGGCTGCACCACTGGAACCTGTCCACCACCCACTGGCGGCACTACTGGATCCTGCCCACCAACCACTGGCGGCACAACTGCTGGAAGTCGCTGCAAAGCCTGAGCTACCTGAGCTAGCAAGTCCATCAAGACATCCTCCCTGCCTGGAGCACCTCCCGCTGCAACCCCCACACCCGGGGCAACACCGTGACCGACACCGGGCCCATCCGCCCTGCCGTCACCCAAACCAGCCTGGTCTCCAGACACACTAGGATGAACCTGTGACTCCGCCACCTCCTCACTGGCCATGCTCTGGGTCACACTCACACTGGCCTCAGGAACCTGACCTCGTCCCCGACCACGACCACGACCACGCCCACGACCACGACCGCGACCAACAGCATCCTCACCCCTAACCATCTGTATCATCCAAGAACAGAAGGCTAAGCAAACAATAATTCTA
>NC_025704.1:24253889-24280749 GCF_000633955.1 Camelina sativa | reverse complement strand
TGGCAAGGAACCAATGTTTTTGCAATTATATATACATGACGTATGTAATGAAGTAGCTAACAGAATCTCTGCATTTAGGTAATTATTAATATTATTAAATATGTATATAAATATTTGTCATATCTCAAATATATGTTAAATATCTTTAATATTTGATATATTCTACTAATCATGATTATTATAAATTTATGTTTTTGGCGTTGATATAGAACATCTGGATCTTTGGGAGATTTAAGACATGAGATTGTTGAACTCTTAAAAAAAAGATGCTTGATAGTCATAACCCGCATGTTAAGGCATTTAGATCGGCAAGTGAAAGATTTAATATGGAGGACGGTAGCGAAGGTTTGCAATTAATGTTACCTTCGGAAAGAACGACTGATGCAAGAACTCATAATCTTCCTACCAGCAAAGAGGTTGTTGCTCTAATACCCGGAGATTTTATGGCTGGTGTGAATAAACATGACATTGTTATAGAAAGTCGTTCGGATAATTTACAGAGGATAAGTGAGCTTCATCCCGCGTACTTGCCTTTACAATACCCATTGTTGTTCCTTTATGGTGAAGATGGTTACAGATTAGACATCGATATAGGGTTCGTGGATACCCGTGGACGTAAAAGGAAAACGGTCACCATGAGAGAATTTTATGCATAGAGAGTATTTGAAAGATATGAAGAATCCTCGATTATTGTTATGGCAGGCAAATTATTCCAGCAGTTTTTAGTTGATGCATTTACTACTATAGAATCAAACAGGTTGAACTATATTTGAATGAATCAAAGCAAGCTCCGAACTGAAAGAGTCGATAAGATAATTGAAGCTGCCAAAAAAGGACATGAAGATTTTTCACAACACGGAAAGAGGATATTTATTCCGTCATCGTTTACAGGCGGAAAGAGATATATGATGCAACATTATCTGGACGCCATGGCTACTTGCAAGTATTATGGATTTCCTGATCTGTTCATAACTTTTACGTGCAACCCAAAGTGGCCTGAAATAGATCGTTATCTTGAAAGGCATCGTCTTAGTAAAGAAGATAGACCTGATATATGTAGTCGGGTTTTCAAGATGAAACTTGATAGATTATTGGAGCAAGTGACAAAGGAAAAAACTTTTGGTATCGTATATTCTGGTATGTTTTATAATATTTATTATTATTTATATTAGTCTTCCAATCATGTCAATATATTAATGCTTATCTGTTTTCATATTTTCCAGCCATGTATACAATAAAATTTTAGAAGAGGGGTTTGCCTCATGCACACATGATTCTGTTTTTACATCCAGACAATAAGATGCGTACAATATATGAAACAACCCTTCTTTTTTTTTTTTAATACCTTAACTTACTAGTGGTCCCATACCCACTAACATCCTAACAACAATCAATAACCGCGGAATAACCAAATAAAACAAATTCCATTAAACCAAAAGAATTCCAACAACAATAATCCAATAATTCAACAATGACATAGCAAGGTTCCAACATCCTACAATGCTCTATCAACTCAATACTAGCAACCTAACAATAGCTAGACCACAATCAATCAAGTCTCTAGAACATCCTCCTCTTCATCTCCTTTGATTCCACGATCACACTTTTCCTTTACCTGCACATCACAAACAACAATTGAGATGCGTAAGTATATCATAAATACTTAGTGAGGCCGTCCTCCCATCTACTAAGTTATAAACACAAGCATATGAGACCCTCAAGTTATGCAAGCAAACAAAGCACAAGCAATACATCAAACCAGGAAAACAAGTCTCGGTTGAGACTAGTGTCGACCGATGCCACCAGAAAGTGTCGACCGATGCTAAACCAAAAGGTGTCGACTGATGCCACAAGAAAGTGTCGACCGATGCTGAACCAAAAGTGTCGACCGATGCTCGAATGGTGTCGATCGATGCCATATCTGCAGACGCGAACTGCGCGAACACGAACGACGAATCCCGATTCCAAACCATCCCGAATCCGTTCCAAACTCACCCAATTACCTCAGAAATCACTGGGAATCACAAAAGCAACGAACCCAAGCAACAAAACAACACAAACAGCAAAGAAAACACACAAACAAGAGAGATCTCATGCTTAGATCAACCATGGTCAAGCACTCACCTCAAGAACAGGAAGATTGGATTGAGAAACGTGGAAAACAACACCTCCAGAAGCTCCCCCTTCGTTTCCAGCAACAACTAACCCTCCTACAGCCTCAGATCTCTCCAAAAACTCCAAGAACAAGCCCAGAAAGTCACAAAAACGTTTCTCTCTCTTTTCTCTCTTTCTTTCACTAAGCGGCGACCAAATAACTCCCCAAAAACCCTTAAACTCGTCCTTAGACGCTTATAACACGATTTAGGGATTTAATTGAACCAAACCGAACCAATTCGGCAATTAATCAAACCGGCCGAACCCAGAGATTAGTGGTGTCGATCGATGTCACTAGGGTGTCGATCGACACTCCTTTCAAAATCACAAAATCCGGTTCGCGGATGTTACAATATACGACATTGATAAATTCATAAGCACCGAAATTCCTGATAAAGAGGTGGATAAGTATTTATACGAAGTTGTTTCTGATGTGATGATTCATGGTCCGTGTGGTCCTATGAACAGAGATAGTGTCTGCATGAATAATGGACATTGCACTAAATTCTTTCCAAAACCATTCATTGATAATATTATTGTCGACGATGCTGGTTATCCAATATATAAATGAAGAATCGATGGGAGAGTTGTGGAAGAAAGGGGTTTTCAATACGATAATAGTTACGTTATTCCCTATAATCGTGATTTGTCTCTCCGTTTTCATGCACAAATAAATGTTGAGTGGTGCAATCAGACACGTTCGGTAAAGTATTTGTTCAAGTACATCACTAAAGGTCCGGACTATATTAGAGCCGAAGTAGGAGAAGGAGATCAGGAAAATGAAATTAAAAAGTTTTTCAATTGCAGGTAATAGTTTATTCAAATTGTCAAACATTCTCATATTTAATATTTTTTATTTTTTAAACGTATCTAACTAATTCAAGCTTTTTTTAGATACGTATCTGCATGTGAGGCTTCTTGGCGAATTTTTGCTTTCCCCATTTTTTATCGTACTATAGTCGTAGAAAAACTCCCGTTTCATCTTTCAGGACAAGAATTGGCTATTTACAACGAGGATGATCCAATAGAAGATGTTTTGCACCGTACAACAAATAGAATTTCTTAATTTTTGGGTTGGATGAAATGCAACAAGATTTATCCCCAAGCCAGAAAACTCACATATGCTGAATTTCCATCAATATTTGTGTGGAATATGAGAGAAAAACTTTGGAAGCCAAGGTCAGAGAAACAGAAAAGTTTTGCAATAGGCAGGATTACGTATGTACCGCCCTCTGTAGGACAAGCCTATTACTTGCAAGTTTTGCTTTATAAAATTTCAGGACCAACAAGCTTTGACTATTTATAAACAGTCAACGGTGTTCTTTATAGCAAATAGAATTTGCACCGTACAACAAATAGAATTTCTTAATTTTTGGGTTGGATGAAATGCAACAAGATTTATCCCCAAGCCAGAAAACTCACATATGCTGAATTTCCATCAATATTTGTGTGGAATAGGAGAGAAAAACTTTGGAAGCCAAGGTCAGAGAAACAGAAAAGTTTTGCAATAGACAAGATTACGTATGAACCGCCCTCTGTAGGACAAGCCTATTACTTGCAAGTTTTGCTTAATAAAATTTCAGGACCAACAAGCTTTGACTATTTAAAAACAGTCAACGGTGTTCTTTATAAGGATTTTCAAGAAGCTTGCTATGCATTGGGATTACTTGATGACGATAAGGAATACATTGCGGCTATAAATGAAACAGATGAATGGTGTTTTGGGGAATTTCTAAGGAAGTTATTTGCGATCCTACTGCATACAAAGAGTTTAATTGTTCCTCTTGAAGTTTGGAATAAAACAAAAGACATCTTGTGTGAGGATATTTTGTTTAAAGAAAGGAGAGAAAGGAACGATCCAGGTGCATCAAAATGTTATTTTGTTAAGTGAAAAATATTTCAGTTTTTTTGCAAGACAATATTATAATTGAGTGTTTAACTTTACTTTGGTAGGTCTAATGTTGACACAGGCTCAGATAGAAAATATATGTTTAACTGAAATAGAGCTTATGTTGCGATCGAATGGTACGTCTCTTACGGCCTTCGAGAAAATGCCTAAACCAGATGATAGTATAATGAACACTAATGTTAATAGGCTTATCGCAGATGAGATAATATATAAGCCTCACAGACAACAGGAATTGTATGATAAGTTATTACCTATGCTAACTGATGAGCAGAGACGTGTTTATGAAGAAATCATTCACTCCATGAATCAGGACAAAGGTGGTATGTTTTTTGTCCATGGTTTTGGTGGTACCGGGAAAACTTTCATGTGGACTATTCTTGGTGCTGATATAAGGTCTAAAGGTAATATTGTTCTGAATGTTGCTTCAAGTGGTATAGCTGCTTTGCTTTTGGAAGGTGGTAGAACGGCTCATTCAAGATTTGGTATTCCAATCAATCTTAATGAATATTCTGTGTGTACGATCGATGCCAAATATGATCTTGCTGATTTAATTAAAGAAGCAAAGCTTATAATATGGGACGAGGCTCCAATGATGAACAAGCTTTGTTACGAAACTTTGGATAGGAGTTCGAAAGATATCATGAGATGTGACAAGATTTTTGGAGGTAAAGTTGTTGTGTTAGGAGGTGATTTTAGATAGATACTACATGTTATTATGGAAGGAGGAAGAGTAGTGACAGTTTTAGCATATATCAACTCATCTGTTCTTTGGAATAGTTGTAAAGTTCTTAAACTTACCCAAAATTTGAGACTTTGCAAGGCACGTATAGTATGGATGCGGGTGCTCTCGCTACTTTTTCAAAGTGGCTTCTTGATATCGGGGATGGAAAAATCAACGAGTCAGATAGTGGGGATGTGGAGATAGAAATTCTGGAAGATTTATTAATTAATACAAGTGGAAATTCTATTGAAACAATAGTTAAAGAAATCTACGGTGAGCATTTTGCAAGTAGGACTGATGCAAATTTCTTTAGTCAAAGAGCTATTCTAAGTCCAAGAAATGATGATGTTGATAAGATCAATCAATTTATGCTTACCAAGCTCCCATGTATGCAAATAAAATAGGATATGGAGATTTTTTAAAAAAATAGGATATGGAGATTTTTTTAAAAAAAAAATAATACTAATATTAAAAACATATCTAAAATTCTTAAATTTTCTTTTTTACAGGTAAGGAGAGGCGATATCTTAGCTCTGATAGTATTGAAACGTCGGATACAAGCGGAGGTGATGATATGATCTACACTCAGGAATTCCTAAACAGTATACAAGTTTCTGGACTGCCAAGCCATGTTTTGACGTTGAGAATAGGAGCACCTGTCATGTTGCTAAGGAATATAGATCCTAAGGGAGGTTTGTGTAATGGTACGAGGCTAATTATTACTCAGATGGCCAATCATGTGATCGAAGCAAGAATCGTGACTGGAAAAAAGGTTGGTGATAGAGTACTTATCCCTAGGATGTATGTTAGCCCACCTGATGCAAAGTTTCCTTTTCGTATGAGGCAACGACAGTTTCCTGTTACCGTGGCGTTTGCAATTATTATAAACAAGAGTCAAGGTCAGATGCTAGAACATGTTGGATTGTTTCTACCGAAACCGGTTTTCACACATGGTCAGCTTTATGTTGCATTCTCTCGAGTTACAACCAGAAAAAAACTGAAGGTGTTAATTACAGACAAAGATGGGAAATGCCAGAATAAAACACTTAATGTTGTTTTCAAAGAGGTATTTGAGACTGTCTAATTATGGTTTGTAATTGGATAATTGTTTTGGACATTTAGATTAAAACTTTATTTTCTATCTTTAAATAAAGAACTCTTTTAGATCTTTATAATTCAATATTTGCCATAATACTCATTATCAATTGTTGTGACATATCTCAAATGATAATATTGCTATGTAATCAGGATATAGATTTTCATGTTGAATAAGACCATTTTTGTTATTAGTATCAACAATGTAGTTTCAAAATATATAATTGTTAGTTGTATCATAAAGTCTATATATTAACTAACAAATCTTAAACACATTTAAATTCTAATTTTGCATCATACCTATTAACTACAAACTTTGTCTTCGATCTATTATAATATTTATAATTATAATATCTAATAGTCAAAAAAAAATGTGAGACACTAAAACGTTTAAGACGCAACGTTTTATCATGACTGTTTGTATTCTTATAAATCTGGAATCCCTTTTCTTCTTCGATAACAGAGAAGAATTAGAAAAAACCCTAATTTGATTAAATCATGAGAATCGATTATATTTCTGATCTTCATCGGGGAAGAACGAACTGGTGTATCCACGCCAAGGTCTTAAATTCTTGGTATGTCTGCGAATTCTTCACCAGACGTGTTCTTCTTCTTGTGGACAAGAAGGTTAGAGAAGTTAATCGAATGACAATTTTACTTATATTTGTTATTTTAACACTGCTTATATATTTGATTACTTACACAATTATTATCAAACTTTGAAGGGTGACACAATTGAAGTGGCCTTTGTTCCAACTACACTTAAAAAGCTCCGGAAGTATATTTATGAGGGTGAATGGTATGAAATTAGGTCTTTCAAAATCATCAATCCAACTCTCAAGGAGAAGAATACTCATCATCCTTTTCAGATCAAGTTTACGGATGATTCAACCATGACTCTGTTTGAATCAGCAAATTCGAAAAATTACTTTCGATTCAAAGATTTGGATGATATATATCGTTCAAGAATCAATCATCCCATCTCTTCGGTACGTTTTTAAAAATAGTTTTAAATAATTTGAATTATACCCCGTGAATATAGATAGTTGATATCTTTGTGTTGGTAAATCTTTAGACTTTTTAGGAATTTTGGAACTTTGTGTATTGGTCCCTCCCATATAAAAGTACAAATAGAACTTTTTACCAAAATAGTTATATGTGTATGATAGATTTGGATACATTCATTCATCACATTGCAAAAAAATAATGACTTTTTGGCACAATAAATGTTTGCGGATGTGTAGTAGCTGTGCAGGACAACAGAGATCAGTTTAATGAAGTTGTTTTCACGCTATTAAATGGCAGGTAAAAAACATATATTCCACCTATCATGTTACTAAGATTTATAAGTTTGACTCTTTCATAAAATGTTGTGACAATGTACATCTGTAGGAATGAAACTCTAAAGTGTCGTGCAATGAACAATTATGCTAGCCTTTTCATGACTTCATGGGAGTCATCTGGATGCCATCTCACATATCAAACTGAACTGGTGTTTTGTGTACTGTGTTTCTGGAAGGTTGGAGAGTACGAAGGTATGTACTATTAATAACACTTCCTAGATTGAACAAATGTTAAAGACTAGGTTGTATATTCATTTACTAATCTCTTATAACACTTTAAACATTCCTAGGTAAACCGTGTATTGTAAACACATTGGCCTCCTCCAAGATCTTTATAAAACCGGAGTTTGAAGGACTTGAGCATCAATGTTCATTAATATCAAGTAGTGTATCATGCTAGGGTTTAACTTATGAATGTGTTTTCTATATTTTTAGCTCGAAATTTTCTGGACGTTATTAAATAAAGCATATGATGCAGCATGAAGGGTAAACTTGAGGAGCTTAAGCTGAAGGCAGATTAATTAACAAGCTTTTTGTATATGCAAACTTTTTAATTATTTTGAATGTTTGTTTGACCAAGTACTAGAAACCTTTTTATGGGTTGCTTTCCAATTTTTCTCAAAGGTCTAAACAAAATTAGAAATTATTTTGACCCAAATTCTACCGAATTTAAATTAACCACATAAAATGTATTGAGCTCATTAAATACTTGAAAATTTGCAAATGGGCTTCAAAATCTTAATTTAAAGTTTACACATATAGAAAACTATAATAAATATTTTATTAAATACTCTTATTCATTTGTCCATTTCAAAATGTGAAATTAATAGTATAAAATACAAAAATAATTACAATTTTGAACATTTTTAAAAAATAACAAAATTCTAATTTAAAAAAATAGAAGATTAATTTGTTTTTTTTTCTATTTAATTCTTGCCCGCACAAGCGTGCGGGTAACTCTCCTAGTCTAATTTAAAGAGAAGAAGAAGAAGAGAAAGAAAAAGAGGTAATTTAGATTACCTCAAATTGCTACGACAAAGGCATGATTCTCTGTGATAGACACCCCTACCCTACGACTGCCACTTCCGTCACTACGTCAGGCTAGTTCATTCCATGAGACTTTCTCAGGAGATCTGTGTCAAACCCGACGTAGATGAACTCAACTCGTCATGTCGTGCAGGTTCCACCAAGGTATTCTCGGGAGGCGAGAAGAGAAACAGTGTTTTCTTCCCCTTCGAGCGGGGTACCAATATAGTTACTCGAACCCTTGTGAAACTATTTAATCATGCTGAGTCACCACCAGTTTTACTATTCGAGAATTGGTGACTTTATCTCTGTTCCTTTGATACTTAAAAGCTTTTGTTCTGGTTTGCTTAAAAGCTTTAATAGGCGAGAATTTTGAATATTTCATATAAACCCGCTCAACTCAATTCCCGATTTGCTAGGGTTCACGAACCATATATAAAACACGCTTATGCAATTGTAGTTGGTTAGGTCATGTACAAACACTTGGGTGTTTTGGTTCGGTTCATCTAACCATTGGTTTGTGAAAGAAGCAGTGAAAATGAAAATATTTACTTAATTTCAACTTAACCAAGGTTTGTTGTGATAGTTAACCATGGTTGGTTTAGGTTATTTCTTTAGTCTATGGCTATATATAAGGTCTAAGAGAGTTACAGAGGATTATCGAGTATTTTGTGAGGTCTTTTAGGGGGAGTGGGAGGAGCTCCATTAATAAAATCTTCAGTTCTTTTTGTAATTCTTCTATAATCTATCAAATTCATTTCTAGAACCAAATCCAACGGCGGACCTACTAAGGAAGAAGGAGGGTCACTTGACCTGGGTAAACTAATTAAATAGCTGTTTTTCCATGTAATTTCAAAATATTTCGGTAGCGCAGATGGTAAAATTTATAGTGTTGACCTGCCCATACCCGAGTTCGAACCACCAATATAACATTGAATGAAGCAGGTGGGGACAACTCCCCTCAAGTTGTTATAGTAGCATCAATTGGTAATGCAGTTCCTGTCTTTGTGCCACATCAACTTATGTCGTCAAGTTGTTATAGTAGCATCTAGCCCTAAGACGGATCCGGATATCCAGCTATTTTCAAGGTATCCGGATCCAGATCTGTATCCGGCGAATACCTGTGATAAGTATCCATATCAGGATCCGTGGTTACCGGATATCCGGAAGTCAGATATCCGCCCAAATTTTTAATACTTGCCGGATATCCAGATCCGTAATTGAACCCGAAAATTTCTTAAATTTTTAATTTAAAAAGCTTTTAGATTATAGATAATAAATCAAAAGAGTTGATCAAGCCCAGTGAAGCCCTGCAAAGCCCATTAGCCTGTGAATGAATTGTACAGCAAGTGGTAGATATTTATAAGAGAGTAAAATAACAAATATATTTGTTCAGAGCCGATGTGGGACAAATAATTTAATGAGAAGAGAGACTTGCAACATCCNAGATGGTAAAATTTATAGTGTTGACCTGCCCATACCCGAGTTCGAACCACCAATATAACATTGAATGAAGCAGGTGGGGACAACTCCCCTCAAGTTGTTATAGTAGCATCAATTGGTAATGCAGTTCCTGTCTTTGTGCCACATCAACTTATGTCGTCAAGTTGTTATAGTAGCATCTAGCCCTAAGACGGATCCGGATATCCAGCTATTTTCAAGGTATCCGGATCCAGATCTGTATCCGGCGAATACCTGTGATAAGTATCCATATCAGGATCCGTGGTTACCGGATATCCGGAAGTCAGATATCCGCCCAAATTTTTAATACTTGCCGGATATCCAGATCCGTAATTGAACCCGAAAATTTCTTAAATTTTTAATTTAAAAAGCTTTTAGATTATAGATAATAAATCAAAAGAGTTGATCAAGCCCAGTGAAGCCCTGCAAAGCCCATTAGCCTGTGAATGAATTGTACAGCAAGTGGTAGATATTTATAAGAGAGTAAAATAACAATTATATTTGTTCAGAGCCGATGTGGGACAAATAATTTAATGAGAAGAGAGACTTGCAACATCCCACATCGCCCACTTGAGAGAAAACAACCTCTCACCTTCTACTATATATATCTCCTTCATCTCTCACTCCTCTTTCATTGATTAAATGCCAATTACTCATAGATACAATGAATAAATTTTTAATAAATATGAGTTGGATCCGGATACGGATATCCGAGTCTTTTTATTTTTAATATCCGGATCCGGATCCGTTTTTCACGGATATCACATTTTGTTATCCGGATCCGTACCCCGTACCCGGTTCTCTGGATATCCGATTTTTCGGAGTGGATATGAGCGGATACCGGATTGGATAGCGGATACCGGATAATAAGTCCCAGGCTTAGCATCAATTGGTAATGCAGTTCCTGTCTTTGTGCCACATCAACTTATGTCGTTGCTACAACTCTTCTAGGTTTGAGAATGATCTAAAAAGAGAAAATGATGTGATCCTCAAAGTCTAAATCTTACTTTGTAGTTTAAGGAACTATGATTGAAGAAAGAAAGAGAATATGTGACTAACTGACTGTTAATACATGTTTCTTCATACCCAAGTAAAAATCCTTCAACTGCTAATCGGTTCTGTAAAACTCTGTTTCCACTGTTTTGCGCTATTAGGGACCATTTATTCTTTACAAGTTCAATTCTCATATGAATATTTCCTTCTTCTGTAAAGATGAACTGCTGTTTTAAAGAAGCTTGCGAGCTAGAAAGTTAAGAGAACATATATGTATATAAGAGATGATTATATAAAAATACCCACGCTTTAATTATTGTGTATACAAAAAAACTGTTTGTATATACTATAAGAAACTGAAAGTGAAAAAGAAAAAAAAAAACTAATTATGCAACTCTTGAAAGCTTCAAATTTATCTCCAAAGGACACGGACAAATTGTCGCAAGAGACCAGCTCCCACTGTCACGTATTTAAAGGAGAGACATGAAAAGAAGAATATCTCTAAGCAAAAGGAAAAAAATGGGAGTACTCGAGAACCTATGGGACGACGTTGTGGCTGGTCCTCGACCTGAAGCCGGTGGCCGTGGCCATCTCCGGCGAATCTCCACCGGCTTAATTAGCTTGAACAATACCACAGGTGAACCAAAATATTTAAGTAACATTAACATCTTGTCATCTTCTCAGGCCGGAACTAGTAGAAAAAGATGAATATATTAGGATACTAAAACCTAAAGGGATAACTTTCTTTCACTAATTTCTTCTTGAATATATAGTTGATGAGATGAATTAATAAAAATCTATATTATATTCTTCTTGTTGTACAACCCTTTAAATCTATATTGTTCTCTAAATGGAATGTTACATACGTGGGTGTTTAGAAGGAATGTCGGTGGCTGGATCGGTATCTCTTCCGGCGAGTCCATCGACTCCGGTGACACCAGGATCTGGTCGGAAAGTGGATGTGTGGAGGAGTGTGTTTCATCCGGCAAGTAATGTGACCACAAGGGAGATTGGTGCTAATGTCTTTGACAAACCCTCTCATCCTAATTCTCCCACAGTTTATGACTGGTATATGATTATATAAACTTTATATACTTGGATCTCAGTGATTTGAAATTCATATTAACTTATTATTATGTAAATTTCAATGTTGGTTTTAAGGGTTTACAAAAATTATAGTTTTAGTTGTTGCTTGCTGCATGACAGGATGTACAGCGACGAGACCAGAAGCAATCACCGTTGAAGCGTACCGTTATGGCGTTAAACGAACCGTCAAATTAATAAATCAAGAGTTCATAAAAATGAAGTCGTCAGTTTTGAAAATTCAAGATGATTAATAAACCAATGGAGTATGCCGTATAATGAATGTTTAAATAAATTTAAGGCACTTGAGTTTCTCAGTTGCTTTTTATCTCTTTTTTATTTCTTAAAATAAAAAACAAAATGTCAACGTAATTAAGAGTTGAGTAGCATACAAAAAGGAAATATGCAAATTTCTACTTTGAGTAAAAACAATCACCAATTGTGAAAGGCGAGGTCGCTGGCACCAATTTACGCAATGGAGTATCCCCAAAACCCATACTTCTTTTGGCATCACAATTGGTGATTGTTCCATGATAAAAACAATGTGTGTTCGACCCACCAGCTTTTCAACCTTTAGTTGACATTTCTCGTCATGTTTGTGTTTTCCAAGTTTTTTTTTTAAAATATGAGTGTATAGTTGGCCCCAAAAAAAAAAGGGCTTGTGGCCTTAATATTTTCAAAGACGGCTATGTGCATGACCACATGCATGAACTATATGATGTCATGTGGTTAACACCATAAACATATAATATTTTTTTCAAAGACGGCTATGTGCATGACCACATGCGTTGACCAATATTGACCAAAAAAATTCATTTTTTTGAATAATATTAAAAAAAAAAAAAAAATTCTATATCAAATAGTTTATAGTTTTTTTTATTAAGACATATTTTATATTATATAACTAAATATTTTGTTTACAACTTTAATGTATTCATTCTTATAATTAGTAATTTTAATTTTGAAGCTAAACTAATAGTTAAATAAAAATTATTAATAATTATTTTGAATACATGTATATATATTAATTTTTCTACAGTCAATTTTTTGGATCTTTTATCTTCTATATATTATAAATGAATATTGTGTGTTTTTGTTGTTTATAATCAAATATATTGCTTTTATTAAATAATAAAAAGAAACATTGTATTTAAATAAGTCAAATAATACGTTGATGTTTTTAATTGCAATAGAATAGAAAAAAACTAACTATCATAAGACTGGATGAATTAACATATATACAATATATTTTTCTATTGCAAAACTTAATAAAAGTGAAATGAGAAATCATTAATAATTTTTTCAGATATTAAATTTTTTATTTTACCATGAGTATATAACATTTTTCAATAATTCTAATAATTTTGATATGTATTGGGCTTGGTTCTAAGTATTTTTGTTGTAGAAATATTTTTTGTGGTTGAGAATATTAAATAATATTAATTTTATATTTAGAGAAATTAATTAAGAAGTTGATGTTTTTAGATTAATAATGTTAAAATATGTAGTTTTCTTATGTGATTTATTACAACAAGATTATCTGGTTTGAATTTAAGTTTTAATATCTTATGAATGAATTTTATTTTAATTTCAGTTAAGTTTTGAAATAACAAAAAAGGTAACTATTATAAGACAAACTGAATGGAATTTATATATATAATATATCTTTATTTTGGATCCATATATGTTTTTAGTTATAAAACACCATAAATGATTCCTAAATAATTCAATTCGATTTTTTTAATTTTGGTTTCTAATATTAAAAACAAAACAATTGCATATTTTTATTAGTCAACATCGGTCAACGCCGGTCAATACTGGTCAACACCGGATGTTGATGAATGGTGTACCGGAATAAAATGTTTGTGATGTTGAGCACATGTCATCATATAGTTGGTATATGTGGTCATGCAATACATATACTTCGTGTAGTTGAGTATACGTTTCTAAAGTTGGCATGTGTGTACATATATTGTGATATATTTCGTGTAGCTGACTATCTTTTTTCCATAATTTTACCTTTAGTTTAGTTGTCTCAATTAAGAAAGCCTTTTTTTTTGTCATGTGTTTTTTTTATGTAGAAATCTAAAATTTTAGATAGAGTTTAGAATTTAGGGTTTGGAATAGTGGGTTAGTTTTTTTGTTAGAGCATTATATATATGACTAATGAAAATTACACACAGTCACAAACATATGATAAAATTTCACTATTGAGGTAAAAGTTTAATAAATAATCAAATAATCACTATTTTACTATAAAAAGTTTAATAAATGATAAAATTAGAACTTAAAAAAAAATTAATGTTGTTTTATCTTCATTTACTAAAAGATAATACTTTGTTTTGTCTTGTTACATTTACTTAAAAAATTTCACCATATATGGTCATCTATTGAATTGACTTTATAATGCAACTAACTTTTATATATTTAATATTACTATATAAATACTGAAAACAATTAATTTGGATCAAAGAAAAATTAAACAAAACAAGAAAAGTATTTTAACTCTCTTGATATGAGTGTCACATCATCATTCCAACATCTGCCACATGTCCATAATTAATATTAACTTTGAAACATATAGCCTCTTTTCGTCTTCTATTCCAAAGGTTAATGATTCATTCATCATTGTCCATATTTAGTTGTAAAAATCATCATTAACAAAAGTTGAACTTTTTGAACTTGTATATAGATGTTGTGATGAAGGGGAAGGATTGGGCTCTAAAGGAGAAGATCACACAAGATTGATGCAGATATGTAAAAAAATCAAATAAAATCAACATTGCTCAGTAAGCTAATTTTGTGGCAAATTGTTTTGTTTATGAGTTTTGTTTTATTAAGAGTTTCTGTCTCTATAAGATCTAAGAAAACTTCTCTCTTTTCCAGTAAAACAAAGTTATAAACGAATCTTATGATGTGCTTTTTGTGCGAGTGATATTGCCGAAAAGGTTGGTAGCTAGAAAAATATTTCAATATAAAAAAAATAGTTGTTCATAAGTTAATTTAATAATTTCAATTGCATTGCATTAGTGAATAATAAAAAACTAGAAATTACAATGATCAAATCATCCAAACATTGATATTTAAAATGATAAAAAGAATAAAAATAAAAGAAAATAAGTGATAGAGAAGAATCTCTCTCTCCGTTGACGTAGGCGCCTGTGTTAGCTGTGTTTTGCATATGTATAAATTAATGTATGTATACATTGTTTAGATACACATCTCTCTCTCTCTCTTTCTTTTTACACATCTCTGTGTCAATGCAGTGTTTCTTTGGTCAAATGATACCAATCTGAAAACAAAGAAAAATTAATAATCCAATCTGCTTTATAGTATATATTTTCTTGCGTACACCTCTCTCTCTCCATCTTCTCTTCCCCATAAAAGTCATCACTTGCTCTTGAATTGTCTCTCCCCCAAAAAGGTCACAAAAGTCATCACTTGCTCTCTTGATTTGAGTTCCCTCTTTCATGGGTTTTGCTTTCAGTTCTGTTTATTAAAGTCTTTGCAATCAAGATCGTTGTCTCTCCCCCAAAAGGTGTTGTCTTTGTTTGCTATTTGGAGGAACAACTAGGGTTCTTCTACAGTGTATGAATTTGGATTCTTGAGCTTGTGGCTTCTGCTTAATCGGGTTCAATCTTGTCTCTTGATTGAGTTTGAATTTGACATCAAAGTTTTGTTTTTTTTGTTGCTTTGTGTGTGTGTGTTCAGGGATGGTGAAATTGAGTCTCGTTGAGCCGTTGAAGTTGTTGTCTTTGTTATGGATGATGAATTAGGGATTTAGATTCTGAGCTGTTGTTGTTGATTCTTCTCTATCATGGGTTGTATAATCTCTAAAAAGAAGTCTCCAAAGAAGAATCCACCATGGAAAGAACCATTAGAGAAGCGTTCTTCGAGGATCACTTCGTCTAGGATTGATGATTCTAGCCAGACTAAAGAGGAGCAAGATCGGTTGAATAAAGTTAGGTTGATTGAATCTGAGAAGTTTAGTTCAAGTAGGTTTTCTGAGAAACAGCATCTGGAGATTTCTGAGATTGGTGATACAGATGAAGATGAAGATGATGATCATCCTCCTACTGAGGAATTGAAGAGAGAGCCTAGTGTTGTGATTCGTCCCTGTGTTGAACCCGTTTCAAAGGAGGCTGCTGAATTGGCTGCAGGATGGCCAGCTTGGTTAGTCTCTGTTGCTGGTGAGGCACTTGTGAATTGGACTCCACGACGTGCAAGTACCTTTGAAAAACTGGAGAAAGTAAGCTGTTGTTTCTTTTTTTGCCTTTTCGATCTGTTCTGTTTTTATGAAATGAACTTGTTTCATTAATAATGTCTTGTTTCATTAATGTCTTGCTTCTTGTGTGGATGCAGATTGGACAAGGTACATATAGCAGTGTATACAAGGCTCGTGATCTTCTTAATAACAAGATTGTTGCGCTTAAAAGAGTTCGGTTTGATCTTAGCGATATAGAGAGTGTTAAGTTTATGGCGAGAGAGATCATTGTTATGCGAAGGCTTGATCATCCTAATGTACTTAAATTAGAAGGCTTGATCACTGCCTCTGTCTCATCTTCTCTTTACTTAGTTTTCGAGTATATGGATCATGATCTCGTCGGACTTGCTTCCATACCCGGTATTAAGTTTTCAGAGCCTCAGGTTACTACTCCTTTACTATGCTTTGCGTACTCTTATTCTCAGTATATCAACTTTTGTAGACGTCAAACAAACTTGTTCTTCTGCTGCCTAGGTTAAATGTTATATGCAACAACTTCTAAGCGGGCTTCATCATTGTCACAGTCGTGGTGTTCTGCATCGTGATATCAAGGGCTCAAATCTACTGATTGACAGTAATGGAGTCTTGAAGATTGCAGATTTCGGGTTAGCAACGTTTTTTGACCCACAAAACTGCGTTCCACTGACAAGCCGTGTTGTGACTCTTTGGTATCGACCCCCAGAGCTTCTGCTTGGAGCTTGTCATTATGGTGTTGGGGTTGATTTGTGGAGCACAGGCTGTATCTTAGGTGAATTATATTCTGGGAAACCGATCCTGGCTGGGAAAACAGAGGTACATATACTCTTCAAAACATCTAGAACTCATCCTTCTAGTAAGCTTAAAATCAGATTTATGATTAAATCTTTTCTAGGTAGAGCAACTGCATAAAATCTTCAAGCTATGTGGTTCACCAACAGAAGATTACTGGAGGAAACTGAAGCTACCACCTTCAGCTGCGTTTAGACCCGCACTTCCATATGGAAGACGTGTAGCAGAGATGTTCAAGGACTTGCCGATGAATGTTCTTTCGCTATTGGAGGCTTTGCTTTCCATAGATCCTGATAAGAGAGGCTCTGCAGCTAGAGCTCTTGAGAGTGAGGTGCGTGTGTTTAACTTATGGTTGATGTTATTTTGCTTTTGTGATCAATGATATCATTCATGTATTTTAGTTGATAACACTAAGTTTTTGTGGAGCAGTACTTCAGAACAGAGCCCTTTGCTTGTGATCCATCTTCTCTACCAAAATATCCACCAAGCAAAGAGATTGATGCTAAACTCCGCGATGAAGCAAAAAGGCAAAGACCCACCCAGGAGAAGCATGAGAGACAAGATTCGCAGACAAGACGATCACACGAAAGAAAACTCATCCCACCGGTAAAAGCTAATAATCCATCACTTTCTGCGGCTGTGGAGGTAACAAAAAGGCTCGATCTGCTATGGTTCGGTGTTGCCTCTGATCCATCAGAATCTTTAACTTAACAAAAACTTCTTGGCCAATACAGAATCCATATCTAAGAAGCTGTGTACCGGGTAATTCGCAAAGACAAATGCAGATTACAAATGACATGGCGTGCAACAATCAAACGAGCGGAAGAATCGCTCACTCGGGTCCGATGATGAAAACTCGGAATCTCAGTCGGTTAACCAAGGACCATGCAGGCCCTAGAATACCTTCATACAGAGGTAACTCAGTAGGACAAGGAGGTTATGCTGGCTCAGATAAACAAATCATGGATCAGGAGAGGAAGGAAATGAGAGCTTTCAACAGAGCTGACACCATGGATAATAGTAAGAGGCAAATCAAAATCCCAAATGACCCTTCTTGGGTAAGTGATCTCACGAGATTCTGTTTTTTGTTTTTTTTTTTCTCATTCCAGTCTTTTGTCTTTCATTTACATTGCCCTTTATCCCTGTCTTTATTCAGTATGATTCTGGGGATAACAAGATGTACATGTCCGGTCCATTACTGGCTCAGCCAAGTAAAGTAGATCAAATGTTGGAAGAACACGACCGGCAACTCCAGGAATTCACCAGACAAAAAGCAAAACAGTCGAGAAACTAAAACCATGTGTCTGCTTATATTGCTGTGCTGGGAATCATTATCAGAGGACAAAAACAGAGAACCAGTCTTGTTGTATCAAGAAGAGTCTTTTATCTGGTTCGTGAATTTTTGAAAAAATTGTTTGTAATATAGAGATTAAAAAGATTGTTGGCTTATAAAAAAAAAACTAAGCTCTGTGATTATAGATTATTGTGTATAACATTGAAACAGACTCAACAATGAGTTTGGTCTTTTGTGTACATAAATGTATGTACACTTCTTCATATATTACAGAGATGTGTATATTACATAGTCATACACACCTATTTTTGATATGCAGTTCTTGCTTATGATTTTGTTACAAAACTTTTCATTACTCAGATTCAATATGTTTCCAGGCTAATAAAAAACATCTCAAGTTATTAAAACAGGGTTGATAAAAAGATTTGGAAGATAACATCATATAGAGAATCAGATTAACTAATCTTTCTCACACACAGTAAACTGTGTCAGAAGGTGTCCTAAGATATTTACTGATTATTATCATCATATTTCTCCAAGATGTTATCTTTCACGGATTTGATTACTCTAATAAACAAAAAACTGAATTTGAAGTAGTAACCAAGAATCCAAAAATCAAAAGATACGAAAACTGTTTTTGTATAAAAAGGATGAAGAATCAGAAAGAACGTAGCGAGTTGAAACTTTTTATCGATCAATTGAATCTATAAGAATCATCACACATAAATCGACAACTTTCATCATATTCTCCAGCCTAAACCGATTTTAAAACACAGTAATGAAAGGAAAATGGCGGACGAAGAAAACTGAAACTAAAAGAAGAAGAAGAAATCGAATGAATATAAAAGTGGCGGAAGATAAGCTATTTATAAGAGATTGAGAAGAAACCCTAAAAAATATCAGTTTGACTTAAAAAAAAAGACACAAAATCTTAAACTCTGTTTGGACACAAGTACAATTACAGTTCGGACTGATTTGGTTACAAAAAGTAAAAAGTAGTCCGTCAACAAAAAACGACTCTTTAGTTGAGCCTCATTGCTTAAACAATATTGCGGCCCATTTATGTAATAACATTTATATATTAAATAAAGAATGAAGTTAACAAATAGCCGTCTTAGCTCACTGGTAGAGCGCGTGGCTTTTAATCACGTGGCCGTGGGTTCGATCCCCACAGACGGCGTAGGTCTTTATTTTTATTTTAAATAGTACTATTTCCTTTTTAAATCATTCCACAACAAATGGGCTATGGCAAGTGGGTTTATTTAGTTAAAATTTTATTATAAGCGGTTAATTATCCTTTGACGCGCCCACTATTGTCGGTCAAATTAAAATTAAACCCATCATATTTAATTTCGATCAATTAGCACCCTAATTGTCCCCAAAAAATACAAAATCTTTCAGTCCAAATTTTGACAATTGCATATGATCCATATATATTCCAAAAAAAAAGAAAAGGAAATTTGTTTTATGTGTCGAATTTTAAAATCCGATTAAATAGGATAATTAGGATAATTTGGGGAAAAAATTAACATAATTAAGAAAAATAAGAAGGGGCTAAAAATTCTCACTTTTTGCTTCGTTCTATATCGGCACCGAACCATTAAACCAAAGGAAAGCAAAAGAAGAAGAAGAAGAAGAGAGGAGAGAGATACGTAGTGAGAGAGAGAGAGAGAGAGAGAGAGAGAGAGAAAGAGAGAGAGAGAAAGGTTGAACCTTTTTTGCGTTTGTGTTGAAAAAGATCTTCACTGTGTGTGTGCGTCCCTTTACAATGCCTGTGAGTAATAGCTTCCCGTCCTCTGAGATTCCCGATGAGGGAGACCAACAAAGCGACCGATTTAACCCGGAAGCTCAACAGGATCTACAAGACAAGAAGGGTGATGTGAATAAAGACGAAGAAGAAGTGAAACGCGACGAAGCAGAGGAGGAAGAAGAAGTAGAAGAAGTGAAACCCAACGAAGCGGAGGAAGAAAAAGATAAGGAAGATGATGATGGTGATGAAGACGATGCTGAGAAGGAAGTAGAAGAAGAAGAGGTAGAAGAGGAAGAAGAAGAGGAAGAGGACGAGGAAGAGGAAGAAGAAGACGAAGAAGAAGGTAAAGGATGTGTTTTTTCCTTCTTTCTAGTTGTGTCTGTCTACTCTCGTGGAAACGTAAATCACGCTTAAACGTGGGAATGCGTGTTTCCTCACGATTTTGGTCTCTCTTGTTTGTTTCAGATTCTAAGGAAACAGGTCCATCTTCTCTACCAGGAGACCAATCAGAGTATGATTTTTTTACATTTCTCTGTCTTTCTTCTCTTCTCCACTCTCTTGTCCAGATGTGTGTTTTGCTTTGATGGGTTCTCTTCTACATTTCAGTTTCTTGGTTTAAGGCTTTAGCAAACAGTTTCTACTCAATTACATGTTATAATTCCTCTGCTTGATTTAGCAATCTGATGATTTCATCGTTCTTACTACTTGCATGTTGTGATTCCTGTCGTATTTGCAGCTCTTGTGGTTATATAAATGTAAAGTTTCTAGCTATGGTTTATTATAGTGAACATTGTGGAGGTTGATCTTAAGAATAACTCAACTTAACCTCTTTCAGTGTATAGCATCTAGAAGATCCTGCTATAGTTCTCTAATAAAGAAGCTAGGATGGATCTTTCTTGTTTAATTGAGTGTGGAATTTCATTTTATGCAGATATATGGAAATTGATCTCGGAGAAATCCGTAAAGACGTGCAGTGTCCAATATGCCTAGGTACTTTATTTTTGTCCTGTATGTTTCCAATTCAAGCTGGTCACTTTTGTTAATCTTACAGCATCCATGCCTCGTTGGGAACGGAACTTAGAGCCGTTACTTTCTTCATTCGGCATGAAATTCTTGCGGCTTTTGATGTCGTATTCTTGTAGATAACTTGCAGAGAAACTTGTCTCTTTTGAGGGAAACTTTTTTCCTAGCTTTCTCATTATTTTACTGCTGCAAGTCCTTCACAAAATGAAGTTCCATTAATACAGTATGCTGCTACATTTGGCTGATATGGGTTTCTTGCTATCCTGTCTCCAGGAATCATAAGGAAGACAAGGACTGTGATGGAATGCCTTCACCGCTTCTGCCAGGAATGTATTGATAAGTCAATGAGATTGGGGTATGGCTTCAAATTGTTCTGGTCATATCTAAGTTCTTTTTGTTTCTTTTCTTGCTTCTCAGTTCTATGCCACTTTCCAGTTACATGTTCATCATTCTCTTAGGAGCCATAAGTATTGGCTTTCTAAAGCTTTGTTCTGAGTTTCTATAAACTGAAATTGCTATTGCAGGAACAACGAATGTCCTGCTTGCAGAAAACATTGTGCAAGCCGGCGTTCTCTAAGAGACGACCCAAAATTTGATTCTCTTATTGCAGCTTTATTCACAAATATTGATAGTTATGAGGAAGAGGTAAGCATCAACATATATTATCTGCTTCTTTATTTTGGTGAGGTTGTTGCTGTTAAACGCTTTTTTTTTGTTTGTCTTGTGTCAGGAACTGGCTTTTCACGAAGATGAAAAGGCTCGTAATAAGCAGGTCTGATACCCGGGGCAATATGTGTCATATGAATATTGTTGTTATTTACCTTTTTCGACTGTTGCTGGAGCTATGCTCTTAAAATTTGTTTTTCTCTACCTTGTTATGGCTTTTGTGTAGATTCAAGCATCTATAGCTCAAATATCGCAACGACAGTCTGAGGCTCTTGTGAAAAGACGATCTCTTGGTAAAGAGGCAGCAGTCTTAATGAGATCACCGCGTATTGCTAGTGGCTCCAGAAGGAGAAGGAACTGTAGAAACATGGAACAACAAAATGCATCAGAAGCCCATGATGATGATAATAATGATGATATTAACAACAACGGAGGAGGCAAAGATTCGTCTTCAGATGAGCGTGGTACAGAAGTCCGACAGAAGAAACGTAGAAAACGGTCTACAAGTCGTTCAACACAACACCCTTCCTCTTCAGGTGCAAACAATAACAATGGTAACTGCGCAGATAATGACACTGAAGTTTATAGAGACAGTAAAGGAATATCACCCGGGCTTGTTTGGAATCCAGAGATACTGGCTTGGGGAAGAGGTGGTACAAGGAGTAACACAAGGCATGGGAATAATATATCAGGAGGCAGTAGTAAGACTGCGAGGAATGCTCGCGTGAACAAACTTGTTGAATATCTACGTAGCAGCATAGATGGACCAAATGTTGAGGTACCAAAGAAAAGAAACGATGATTCTCTTGTTCTTGATGACCTGTGTTTCAGATTGCTGTTTTCTTGGATTTCGATTGAACTTAATCTCTCTTTCTCTGCAGGTGGATATCCATCTGAAGCTTGTCTCCATGGATACTAACTGTATACCAGACTTACCGCAGCCATATCTCTGTTGCAAGCCCGCGTTGCTTGTAAAACAGCTCCGTGGAGTGAGTACTCATCTCTCTCTCTCTTAACATCATACTTGTCACAGTAGAAAGTGGTTGTTTTTACATATATAGACGGTTTGTTACATATATAGATGTGAAAGTTCTTCAATATGATATTTTGTGAACTTTCAATGGTGAACAGTTCGTAGCACTTCAGATGAATTTGAAGACTGAAGAGGTTGAATTGTTAATAACAAGAAGAGGAGCAGGAGAAGATGCGACAATAGAGAAACTTCCTGTAGTGACTTCAGCTTCAGCAGCAGCATCCAAAGATGAGATGCAAAGTCTCCAAGACAATGAAACATTGTCAAGGCTCAAAGTCGATTTCATATCAAGCCATGAACAACATTTGGTATCGTCAATAATTATAATTTGTTTCTATTTATCTTTCATTCTAATCTAAAGTATGATTCAACTCTCTGAGACGTTTTCCTTATTTGGATTGTGCCTTAGATCATAGCTTACCGGAAGAAGCAAACCGAGTGAAGAAACTTGGAGCCTAAGGACGTGCAGGGAACACTGTATTATATATAAACAGATGGATCAGGGCATGTTTGTCCGTTTGCTAGATTATATATCTCAGTTGGTTTTTAGTTTTAGGAAGTTTTTCATTTGTGACAAACTTTTTTTTTTTTGCGTGTTCATTGTAGACATTGCTTAGTATTTCCGGAGCAACTTTTATAAGGCAAACCTTTGTTTTTACTATATATATCAGCCAAATTACAGAACACAGGAAATTTTTACTACTGCCTCAGTTTATAATGGAGATTGGAGAAGAAGCGCAGTTGGTGATTTTGGTCTTGTCTTCCTTGTTCGACCTGTGTTTAATTGACATGGAGTTTTGTTTTTTTTACTCAGTTTAGGTAAAAAAAAACAAGAGAAGAAATCAACTCCTGATTTGGATCAGAATTTACTTTTGGGGTAAGAATAGGTTTGTAGAAGCTTGGCTCTGGTCTGGCATGACGAATCATTGTCGTTCTTAGTTGTTTTAGAGCTCATTCTTCCTCTACCTGACAAAAGTTGAGGTAAAATACACTTATTTGTAATTCTCTTTTCCTGGATACATATATATATTTGGCAGTAAATTTATAGAGATTCATTGTATTACTATTATACCAATTTTGTGGCTGCAGTCTCTTCGCGGTATCTCTTGTACATCATCTCTTTCTCTTTGATCTGGAACCAAAGATGGTAGAACTAGTTAGGAAACTGAAAAGTTCCTTTTTAACATGCTGATCGAGTTAGATAAGCTTACTTTATAGTCGAAGTCTTCCCTTTCGATAGCTCGATGGTGGATATGGAGATTAAACGCTTGAATTTCTATAAGAGGCCTTCTTACTTTCTCTGGAACAGGAATCTGATCTCTGATTCAGGTGAGAATTCACACAAATCATTGGCGAGCTCTTTGAATATGCTGATTAGGAAATAGCAAAAGAACAGTCTCTTACGCTGTGATCACTGGCTGTGCTCTGAAGAATCTTCTTTGAGCTTCTTCTCTCTCTATTTTAATCCTCTCATCCATTTCTTTCCGCATTTCCTCTTCGTGCCTAACTAGACTCTCTAACTGTAACGGGGACTTGTAGCAAATTTTGAGCTCAAAGAGGGCTTTTGTTCGTCATGTTATGTACTACTGTCCCTAAGAAGGAAAGGGATTGGTGTTTCTTTGTAGATGCTTTTCACGGCAAGAACCAGAGTTCAAAGATAGGTCATGAGAACTCCTGCAACATAAAGATTTATACCACGTATAAACAGTCTCACTCAGAAAATATTTTGGATCAGAGCGTTTGAATCTCTGCCAGATGAGAGTGATCTGATCAGTTTGATTTACCTGAAATTGTGGAGGATGTGGTGTACTTGTTTGTGGTGCGGGCCAAGCTGGAGCTGCCAAAATCTGTGTCAAACAAAGAGGAAGAGCATGACTAGTTTCAGTTTTCTCATTTGTGTGGAGCTCTGTTGTTTCTGAAGTTATTGAAGATAGAGAGACATAGAGGGAAGGCCATGCATTACTTTCTTATTTAAAGGTTGCTTTTAAGTCTCAGAAGACGAATTCGCTGAGATATCACAACCTCTGGTTCCTTCGGCCTTGTCTATATCATCGGCCGTAGATTGGTTCTGGACTAAGATTATCAGCATTGTCCTGAAATCTAATTGAAGAAAACTTCAAAGAAAAATTAAATCTAAATCTAATTGGGATGGACGAATGTTCTCTGTGTTATCACATCACAGCTATTACTAGTGTCTACTATAGTTGGAGTCCCTTCAGAATGATCATATGAAACAGTGTCGTCTACTATACTCATGATTTAGCTTAGCTTGTCGTTGCCTCTTCAAGGAGTTTTATTGGATTAATTAAATATTACTATTATTTAAATGGACTTGGAAATTAATACTTTTGTCTTATTTGATTATAAATTATAATTTTTTTAAAAACGTGATTAATTTTTTTAAACGTGATTTTTCTAGATCCTTTTAAAGTATTTTTGTGTAATTGATTATTTAAGACTGGTTAATATAGGCCTTTTTTTATTCTAATGTTTAATTCATTAATCGAAGCAAGGAACTATGTACAAAGTTTTATAACTAGAGTTGAGTGTAACAACCTGAAATCTAGTTATAAAACGTGGTCAGAAAGAGACGGGCACAGAGCATGAGACGAGTCATAAAACGTGGTCAGAAAGGGCCTAATGCTTTGGTTGGTGATTAAGGTCTAACCATAAAACCATAAACCACTTCTGCATCAGGTTATATAGGCTTTTGACAATAAAGAGTATTGATAAATAAATAAATAAAAAATTATTGGTAACAAAAGTTGTAGAAACTATTGTTTCTTTGTCAATAACATAAAATACACTGGATTTGAATATGTTATTACGGAGTCGTTCAAAATACTACGTTACATATAGTGGTAAAAACTAATTCTTTTTGACAAATGAAAACAATAATTTTAAACTATGATTTACATCAATTTGATTAGAATGTGATAAATTTGTTTACTCGTCAATAGTAGTTACATTGTTACAAAACCTTGAGAGAAATATCATCATCTTTATTAGACATACTAGATCAAAACTCGTGCTATAACATAGGTTGAACTTCATTTTATACCAAATTTTGTAAATTTTATATTTTTAAAGAAAATTTTGATATGTCGTATTAGTTTATGTATTGTGATATTATTTTTTATATATCTTATGCAATTTCAATAATGATAAATTTTGGTTTTATATTCAAGTTCGTGTAAGTTATATTTAAAAATATTATAATTTTGTATGGTAAAATATTATTATTTAAAATTTTATATTGGTATGACGATATTATATGTTTTAACACAAAAAAATTTCTCTATTATTTTGTGGATTAATCTGATTATAAAACTGCAAATTGTAAATTGTAAATTATGTTGAATGCAATTCCAAATATATTGTAGCAAATGATAATATTTTATAATAAAATTACAAACATTTACGGGTGGCAAACCTTATTTACACTATTTTATCATATAATCTTAATATTTTCATTTAGTTCACCGTTTATTATAAAGATCATAACTCATTCCATCATATAACTCATTATATTTAACCCATCGTTGCTATAACTATTTTAAATATATTTGGTTTAAACAAATCTAATCAGAGTATTTCTAATTTTTAAATTCTTTGATCAGTTATATATTTATTATATTATTTAAAAATTATCAAGTTAAATTATTTTTAAAGGTTTCAAATTATATAAAATTATTTCAAAAAAAAGAAATGTATGAAATTACTTATAAATATTCAAATTCTGATCTATTGCTTGGTCAAATTTTTGTTGAAAATATATTTGTTAAAAGAAATATAGTCGAGTTTTTGACCCGTTACAAATTTTATTTTATCAATCGAACAATTTATATTCTTTTAAAAAAGTTCAAGTCATGGCATATGCAGAAAAAAATATTTAGTATATAGATGATATGATGATTTATTTATTTTACGAAAATATAATCATATAAAGATGAGAAGTGTAACAGCCGCAAACAAAATTTTGGTATTTTGGTAAGGGTGTCGATCGACACCTCCTAGTGAGGCATCGATTGACACCAATTGTGGTCGGTTTGGTCGGTTCAATTTTAATTGTCCGGTTTGCGTGGTTGGTTTAGAGAATCCCTAAATCGAGTTTTAAAGGAAGAAAACGACCTAGGGTCGTGTTGTTTTGTCTTATGCGCCGTTTTTGAGAGAAAACACAAAGAGAGAGTGTTCTTGAGCTATTGGGAAGAGATTGAGAGATTCCTTGCTGTTCTTGGGAGATCCAAGGCTGGGAAGGTGCTAGAAGCTTGCTAGGA
>NC_025704.1:24252151-24252633 GCF_000633955.1 Camelina sativa | reverse complement strand
GATTGTTGTTTGTGGCATGTAGAGATCTTATTGCTTGTGTGTATAGCCCAGTAGATGGGAGGATTGCCTCACTGAGTGTTTATCAAATACTCATGCATCTCAATTTGTGTTTGTGGTGCAGGTAAAGGCAAAGTGTGATCGTGGAATCAAAGGCAATGAAGAGGAGGATGTTCTAGGGACTTGATTGTATGGTTATCTGGCATTGTTAGGTTGCTAGAATTGAGTCTTAGAGCATTGTTAGGATTGCTGGTTGTTTGATTTATGCTGTTTGGGATTAATGCTGGATATTACTTATTTGGTTATTGGATATTGTTTTATTGGTTATTTATTGGTATGTGGTTCCGCTGTTGGATTGTGAATGTGGTTAGGTGGCTAGTGGGTATGGGACCACTAGTTGTGATTATTTAATTATATTATTATTTATTATTTATTTATTATAAAAAAAACGGGAAGGGTTGTTTCATTTTGGTATCAGAGCCCTT
>NC_025704.1:24223857-24252091 GCF_000633955.1 Camelina sativa | reverse complement strand
TAATTATTTAATTATATTATTATTTATTATTTATTTATTAAAAAAAACGGGAAAGGTTGTTTCAAGAAGTAATTATAATGATTAATATAAAATTAATATGGTAATTTATATCTCAAATCATATATGTTCATTGAGATTGGTTATTCATTCTTTGGAAATTAGTTATAAATTTTCGTTTTTATAAACTAATTAAATTTTATAATTTAGTATTTGACATTTTTACCCATAGTAACTATAATTAGTTTATTCTNTTTTTTTTTTTTTTTTTTTTTTTTTTTTGTCACAAATTATTAGTTTATTCTTTGAAACTTATATTTCTAATGGAAGCTACCCTTTATAATGTTTATTATAAAATATACTTCCATAATATTAGTATGACGATGATTTAGAATTACCAAATAAGATGATGTTGTCTCTAAGAAAAAATTGATTAATTAATGCTCTCAAAGACAAAGCAGAAGAGCTACTAATCAAGATTTAAAAATCAAAAGCAGTCTTTGTTATAAGTATGTTATGAATTGAGCTTCCATATTGAAATTTTTTAGAGACGATTAGGTGTACCGTGTACTTCCAGCATCGAAAAGGGAATTGACTAGCAAAGTACTATAAAAAAACATCTTTTTAAAGCTATTTACAAGTTTTTGAGCCATCAAACAAATTTTCAAAATAGTTTAGATATGTACAAAAAATTCTAGAAAATATACAACAATACTTAAAAATCTTACCAAGTCAATAAAGTTGTTAGTATAGTAACGCATCTTTAGAAGACTCACCTATATTTTGTGGCTTTTTTTTTTTTTGAGGGAAAAAAGCTTAAAAATATCTCATCTATTTTTTATTTGGACGTTTAATACCTCGTCTTTTTTGGTTGGAAGAAAAATATATCATTTAATTAAAACATGCGATTTAATACCTAAACTAATAAATTTTGTTAGTTTCATACCTACGATTTGTTGACAAAAATAAAATTCCGTTTTTACCCTTACTATATCAATTAATAATTAATTTTAAATGATATGACATTACTTTATAAGTTTATTTGAATTAAAATTATTTATTTTAATTACAATTTTGTTTTAAATATTTAAATAAAATTCTGTTTTTACCCTTACTATATCAATTAATAATTAATTTTAAATGATATGACATTAATTTATAAGTTTATTTGAATTAGAATTAATTTTATTTTAAAAATTTTATTTTAAATATTTAAATAAACTTCCATTTTTACCCTTACTATATCAATTAATAATTAATTTTAAATGATATGACATTAATTTATAAGTTTATTTGAATTAAAATTAATTTTATTTTAATTAATTTATAAGTGTATTTGAATTAAAATTAATTTTATTTTATGTTAAATGATATGACCAAGTCTGTGAAAGCGAGAGAGGAGAATAAACATGAATTAGAGTTTGATGAAGATGATTGTATTTTTTTTGTAAAACAAAATTGTAATTAAAATAAATAATAATTCAAATAAACTTATAAATTAATGTCATATTATTTAAAATTAATTATTATTTGATATAGTAAGGATAAAAACGAAATTATATTTTTGTCAAAAAAGCGTAGATATGAAACTAACAAAATTTATTAGTTTAGGTATTAAATCGTATCTTTTAATTAAATAATGTATTTTTCTTCCAACCAAAAAAGACAAGGTATTAAACGTCCAAATAAAAAATAGATGAGGTATTTTTAAGCTTTTTTCCCTTTTTTTTTTATCTGCACACAACAATGTAATCGATATTAGATAAAAAAATTAAATGTAACACCAAACTCAAGGCATCCCAATTCGATGTAAATATTAGCCTCATTTTATGTGAATCTAGCCTAACTGGCGTCTTATGCTAAAATTAAGAAGAAATCAAATCTGATATTTAGACTAACTTTTTCTTTTTTGAACGAAATATTGAGACTAAGTTTTTGTAATGTAAAAAAAAGCCTTTAAGAGACAAAAACACTCTCTTCTCTCTCCTAAAGAAAATCCTAGCCGCTTTTTTAGATCTGAGGGGGAGGACCCTTCCAACTGCCGTTTTCTCTCTGGCGTTGCGTTTTCCTCTCCCTCCATCCTAGTAGATTAGCTATATGGTCTTCATGTCAAGTGGTCGAGGTTAGCATCGAAGGTTCAATGGTTAGTAGGCTCTCTTCTCCGTCAGCGGCGGTGTGGTGTGTATCCATGCCGATGTAGCTGTGGATCTGGTAAGGCGGAAGAGGAGCTTTGAAGTCGAGCCCCGGTTTGAAGACGTCGGATTGTTAGCTTCAGAGTTCCTCACGGCTCAACCGTCCTCCTAGAATCTGCGGTTACGGCGGAAGTCTGTAAGGATATGGTGGGTTTTGCTGTGTGACGAGGTGGTTAACGGTAGGTCTCTTTTGGATCTTAGATGGCGGTCGTTGTAACGCCCCCAAACCGCTCTATGACCACAAAGGTCATCGGGCAGCCACGAGACGCCACTTGCGGAACTGCACCAAGGTGATCCGGCCGAGGGACGGAAGCTGCAGACTTCCCGACCGGTCCTCCCTAGCACAATCCCACCCGCTACCGAGGTTACTTAGGCTTTTCAACCCTCGCGGCCTGGTGCGTTGTGTTGGCCCGGACAAGGCCGAGTATCATTTGCAACTTGCCATGCTTTCCTGAAAACCGAATATATCACTTTAATAAAATATTTCCTCGAAAATAAATCATCAAAGTAATATATATAGATAGTCGGAAAACTTTACTCTTAGTCGTTTAAGAAAATATAGGGTTTTACAAGAAACACAAGAAAACCCTATCCGGTACCCTAACGTTTGCTCCGGCTCTAGACTCACTTAGGCTTCCCTGCAAGGCCAAAACGAAGAGTCATGAGTAATCTAGGATTACTCAGTGAGTCTGGGTACCCCCTTCTATCCTAAACAGGATACTACTCTTCCCAAGCCGACTACCCCGGCAATCAAAGAAAGCTAGCAATAACATCAAAGCAACACAGCTGGAAGCTTTAGCGGAAGCAAAACAAATCACAACCAAGCGAGGCAGATTCGATCACTACAAACCACTCGGAAGATCTCAACTCGCTACTCACCATGCAATACGACTAAAGAACACTTTAGACTCTTACTTAGACCCACTTGCTAAGACGTCTAGCATACTTGAAATACCGTAGACTCTTAGACCACACGCAACACGCAACACGCAACACGCAACATGCAAAGACGACTAGACATAATCAAGGAACACTTGAATGCTCTAGACTCTTTACACCTAGGGCCCGTCGATACCCTGTTCCATTCCAACACCTGCTCCATGCCGAGACCACACAGGTCACCAGCATGAGCCCACACACACTCAAGCCACATCGTCATGCAGCAGTCACGCCGGTAGCTAGCCAGCCGTGACAGTATCCCCGCGCGAGTGGTCTTCGGGAACTCACGCTTGACACTAATAATTGGAACAGCGGATCGATACCTTACTAGCTAAGACTCAAGAAACGAATTCAAGAGACTAAGCTACCACCACACACACACCATCCTCAATTCAAGCCGTGATATACCAAGCACACCAGCTTTATATCACGCAAGAAAACTAACATAGAATAATCAACAAGAAGCAAGAAAGTAAATCAAGCAACTTTAAGATTATTCTACATGCATGCACCCTTCATGCTTAAACCATTCAAACCCACTTCTCGCATGTAGATTCAGTCGCTTTAACCACTTACATCCCTTATATCCAACTCACGCATGCGATCAATCTCAACCAAATTTTTATGCATTAACATGCAATCCACTTTACTTACCAATTCATGCATGAACCCGATTTTAAGCAAAGCTTAATATTTTCAAATCCCTCTAGGTTCGATCATGCATGTAACTCTTAAACCACCTTTTAAGAGTTTAATTTACCCAATCTCTTCTTTAACCGCACGTCAAGTGAATCCCCCTTATTCACCGTGCAAATCAACTTATTCTCGCATGCATGCAATATCCTTTAACCACAACGAANATCCTTTAACCGCAACAAAAGAAGCGACTCTACATGCTTACCACAGACTCACCTTTACGCGTCGATGATTTTTCCCTCGGACTTCACTGCACCTCACGATCAGACAGCTTCTCCTCTTGATCACCTCGATCCACAACCAACTCCTTGACACCAACGCCTCTCCTTCGATCTCTCTCTCAATTGCTCTCGACCTCTTTCTCAACAATCACTTCGACACAATGTCGATGATTTCTTTCTCTCTCGATGATCTCTTCTTATTTCTCTCTCGAAATAACTTAAGAGCTTTTGAGTGTTTTTGTGCTAAACACCCAAATGAAATCGTTTGCCTTGTATTTATAGGCAAAATTTCGAGGCTTCTTCCTTAATGCCCTTCGACAAGTGTCACCTACACCCCTTGCATGTGCTGCGTGAATCCCACCTCCAATGGGAGCTCGCCATTAATCCACTAATCCCCCTTGTATTAGTGCATGAAAACTCCTCCATTAGTGCATGTAAAGCTTCTTATTAGTGCATGTCACTTAATCAAGGCTTAATCTTAGCTCTCAGCCAGTAGGACTCCGCCATATCCTCTTAATCAGCTTGATTAAGTTAATCCTCCCACTATCTCCTTAATCTCCTTAATTTTTTAATCCTTCCACTAACTCCACCTTAAATAAAATAATCTTCCCACTTTCCTTACTTCTCATTGGTCAGAATCTTGAGAAAAAGAATTTTCTCCCCAAATACTCGATCCTTCGTCCGGCACCTTCGACTACGCGTCTCGGACATCTCGACACTCTTTCTCGGGTCATCGGCAAAATTTCTCGGGCTCTCGACAATTTTCTCGAGTACTCGGCAACTCTTTCGATCCTCGACAAATTTTCTCGAGTACTCGACAATTCTTTCGATCCTCGACAAATTTTCTCGAGTACTCGACAACTCTTTCGATCCTCGACAAATTTTCTCGAGTACTCGGCAACTCTTTCGATCCTCGACAAATTTTCTCGAGTACTCGGCAACTCTTTCGATCCTCGACAAATTTTCTTGACCAACTTTTCTCGACCTTCTCGGCAAATTTTCTCGACCAACTTTCCTCGACCTTCTCGGCCCATTCTTCTGACTCCTGATCGGTCTTAGGGTCTCGGTCGTACATCCGGTTACTCCGGTCTTTGGCTTGGCCATTGTCCAACTTACGAATATTTTCCCAGGCTTCTCTCGACCATTCCCTTTTGTTTTCCTTCTTCTTCTTTCTTACATCTTTTCCGGGCCATTTCTCCGATCTTTCATTTTAAGATTTCTACTCCTGGTCAGGGTCACTACAGTCGTGGGCTCCGTGTTCAGAAGTTTTGTCTGAGCCATCAATCTTCTGTCTCGCCGCGATTAGCTTCCACCCGTCCGGATTGAAGGGTTTCTGCTCTGGAAAATTGGGGAGTCTGGATCTGGAAGAGAAGGGTTAGATGTCAGTATGTCAGGTTGCTAGGTGGGGATCTAACATCGTCGATCTGGTTTGTCGGAGGGATTAACTTTCCGGGAGGTTTGTAGCTCAAGTGGTCCACCGGAGGAAAGAGGTCGATGGTGGAAACCGGGTTTCTTCCGCCGTCGATCTTCGATTCTTCGGTGGGGTCGCTAGGCCGTGGACCTTGAACTCCGCCGGATTTAAGGTTTGATCTCTCTGCTTTCCGTGAGATCACACAGGATCCGAGCTTCATGACCGGATCCGGCAACCTCCTCTTTTTCCGTTTTGTAATTAGATCAGAAATGTGTAAGGCCTCGGCCCAGCCCGTTAGGGTTTTTAAATGAATATTAATTAATTAAATATATATATATATATATTGAGACTAACTTTGGAGTTATAAAATCTTTTTTTTTTTTTTTTAAATATATTATATTAAATTTAATGGGCCTTCCCAAATGAGCTTGGCCTTGGATTACATACAGAAAACCCAACAGATACAAAAAGAAGGAAAAACGACGTCGAAGAGCCTTCGCCGGAAAGGAGGATCGGATCCTGCTGATCAACCTGAGACAGCTGTTCGAACTGTAACGCCGGTGGTTGCAAGATCGACGGCGTTGTGGCGGATTCACCAGATCGAATCCCTTGACGGAAGCAACCCAGATCCGTCAGGTCTCTTTCTCCGGTGAACCCACCTGACCTGCTACAAATCTTCCGGCCAGTTCAGACAACCAATAACAGGCTCCGCGAAGTCAAGTCCCGTTCCTAGCAACCTGCTCACTCAGATCGAACACCCCCCTTCCAACTCCGGCGACCACCGCTTCCTTCAGGTAACAACTCTTCAATCCGGTCCGGTGGAAGCAAGAATCGTGGCGGTTTGCAGACGGTGGTGGTTCAGTTCACCATCCACATCCTGGAAACCCACGAGAGCCTAGAAGCTGCCAAACTCCACAGTTAACCACCGTGACAAATGCAACTCATCCATCCTGACTCCCAGCCGACTTCCGCCGCAAACCGCAGCTTCAAATGGACGGCTGAACCCTGAGAAAAAACTCCACCGCGAGCCACCGCGACTTGATCAGGAGCTTCCCGAACCGCCAAAAAAGAAGCCACAGTCACATCGGCTGGGAGACCAAACCACACCTCTGTTGCCGGAGAAGAGATCTACCCACCTCTGTCTTCCTCCTGCAGATCCAAAGCCTGAAGATGAAGAGCCGCCCTCCTTACCTGACAAACAAGCCAAACCACCAAGCAAAGCACCACCTCGGCTGGAGTGAGAATAAACCTCACTGCTCATCTAAAGCCAACGAACCGCCGGAGAGGAAGATCGACAGACGAAGAAACCACACCCGAACCGCTAGATCTGGTACCGGATTTGATGCCGTCCTCAAGCATCATCTCCAGACTTTCACCAGCGGTTACCACCACCAGAATCTTCGCTTCACGCGCCGAGCATAATCACCGGAACCACCAACCCGAGAGACCAGACCAAGACGGGGGACTACCTTACTGATGAGAAGGGCAAAGTCAGAAGGAAGAGAGAAAGCTACGGGAGGAAAGAGAGCCCTCTCCGGCACCGGAAGGGCACACCGGAGAGGCGAAAACCTAGATCTGAAAGCTACCTTTTTAGAGAAAAGAGAGAGAGAAAAGAGAGAAGTTCCCTTATCCGAAAACCTAGATGAGTTATAAAATCATTGTATGGGAAGTTTTTTAAGTCACTACAAAACCCGTTTTCCTTGTTTGACAATCGCCTAATTAATTGATTGTAATACTAACCAAATCTAAATCCAAACTTAAATCAAACCTTCTATCAAAAACAGTTCGTCGTAGTGTCACATAATTATCGAAAATACCATTGATCAATCATGGAAAAAAAACAGTAAATGATACAATTGTAAAAAATAATTTTTTGATACTAAAAAAAATGATATTTTCGATGATTTTCTATTTTATGTTTGCATGAACTATTTTTTAATGATTCATAGGCGAGGAAAAAAACGTTATAGAATAATCAAAATGCTCATGACCGACTATAATAGTATCTCCAAAAAAATGGATGGAAAAGCACTTTTATGCACTAGAAATGCAACAAGCAAATGCTACATCATTATAATTTTTTGTAGGTTTGATGAGTTAATTGAATCATGAGATGAGAAGAATAAAATAACTTTAGCGTGATCTATGATAATTTTGCATAAACTTGTTGATGGAGTCATGGAGATCAAGAATGAGCTTCAGAAACTTGTTTAAGTAAGGTTTATTTTGGTTGTAAATGTTCATCAAAACGTCTAATCTTGATACATTGATTAGAATCTAAAGGAAAAGAGGACAAAAAGTTCGCCCTAATATTTTTTCTCTCTCAGACACTATTCCCGAGGCGCCGCTACCAACTCTTCTCCCCGACGCCGGTAGAGCTCCGGCTCACCGGCGTCGGGTTCTACCTCTTCTGGCAAGCTCTACAATCCTCTACTGCATCGTTTTCTCCTTTGTTTCTTGGTCTCTTGTTTTCCCCGGAGTTCCCTCGAGATTCTGGATCTCAACTCCGAGCATGCTTCAGCTTCGTTCTCCCCTCCCCCTGCCTCAGTTTCTGGTGAATCGTCTCGATGTGCCTGCGCCTTCGTGGTCCCAGCCACGAGATGTTCCCTCTGAGTCCCCTGAACGCCCCAATTGCCTTGATTCCCGCCGATCTTATCGCCTCTTAAAACTGTCAACCGCAACAACTCTCCGCTCCTTGGAAGTTTTTCCCCTCACCAAGTGGTTTGCTTGGCTGCAGCTGGACGGGAGCTCTGTTTTGACATTGGAGCCGATGAAGACTTTGACGGTGAAATCTACATCCTTGGCGCTCCCTAGCATAACATTGATTCCGCTCTCCAGGTTCGATTTTCACTCTTTACCCAATTTCCTGGCCTCTAGGATATCTTGGTTAGTTGCGTTGCCCCTGAACTGGAATATGCGTAGATCCGCTAAAGCTGTTTTGAACCCAACCCGTCTAGACCTCTGTGTCACCTGGTTGCTTGGTTGTACTCGACAAGAAGGTTCTGAATGTAAAGTCTGCATCCTCAGAACCGGTTGTGATAAATTTACTTCAAGCTCAAAATCTTTAGAATCGAGTTTCTCTACTTGGTCAAGTCGGGGTCCCCTCGGTAGTAGAGTCTCGGTTTCTTTTGATTGGCTTGACATCTATTTGTGTCGAGGAAAGTTGATTACTTTGGTATGGAGGACTGCATTGCAGAGCTATGTTCTTAACCCTGAACCATCTCTCTGGCGACTTATGCTGCTTGCATCCGTTGATCCTATTTGCCGCATATCACCAAACCCTCAACTCCTTCAGCCTCAGTGTATAACTAGGCTTAAACTCGGCACTATGGTTCCACCTCTGCGGAGTGGGGATTACCGCTGTTTAGCCAGTTTGTTCTCTCCATTATTTCCTTGTTCCAAGCTCTCCAATTTGCATACCATCTACTTGTTGAAGTTCCCTCATTTAGGTTTGAAGAATAGGGGCATTATGATCACCATTCCAAGGAGTAGTGGTTACCCCAACCTCTTCAAGCTTCCCCCTCTCAACCTTAAAACCGCAACCACTTTTACAGTGATCGGTAATCAGAGCATTCACAACCCTGCTCACACCTTAGACAAAGCACTACTTCGTGTAGACTTTCTCATTTCGATGAGATCCTCAGCTTTGACTGCTTCATCGCCACCCAGTCTTCGAATCAAGACAGTGGCCACCTTCTCTTCCAATGACTTGTTCATGGAAGCTGCATGGATATTTCTTGACCTCATATGCTCCAGCTTGCTATTCAGCATTTGGTCCATAGCTCTCAAGATCCTTATATCTTTGTTATTATCTATCCTTGTACTATCGTTGTCTTTAAATTTGGAGTATGCCCTCTACTGTTGTTTAAGCTATTTCTACCTGCTTTGTATGTTACTTTCTAGTTAATGGAACTAGAAAGGAAGTATTTGGTTGTTCAACAAAAAAAAAACACGTCTAATCTTGATATGGATGTGGACATCGTGCTATAATAAAAATTAATAATAAAAGAATGAACACATAGAAAGCATGTCATTTACATAAACTTGTAATTTATGTTCTTAGAAGTTGATCTAGTTCTTATTACTCATGTGTTATCGGAATGTTCGTATGAATGTTCGTTTTATCTTTTTGTTTTTTTTCAATTTCATCGTCTTTTTATTTGAACATAATAAATATAAATAGTTGACAAAAAAAGAAAAAAAAAACACAATAAAAATAAATAAATAAAAAACCATAGTGTAAACCATTAATTGTTCTAATCTAATCCATTGCTTGTATTAAAAAAATAATAATCATCCTATATTTTTTATAACATCTAAAATCAAATCATCATCAACATAAATTTAATCTAATTACAAAATTATGAGAAAAAAAGTTCTACCATAAAACTAACTCTTAAACGACAAGAAAATATACATTTAATAATGGTAGCTAGGAAAAAAAAGTTGCTTCTCCCAAAATTAAATAAAATTTGACATGAACATATAAAGAATAACGAGTATAAAATATCATTTGCATTATTTATGGCCAAAACTATTATACGATTTTACTTTATCCATGTTTTCATGACAATTACTCTCTACTTACAAATATAGTGAAAAGTGTGTATACAGATCGCGCCGGCTAATCCCAAAATTGCGTATGAGNAAAAAAAAAAAAAAAAAAGATTAAAATTAAAATGTATGTTGAATTGTTAGATACAGAAGAAAGAGAATGATATGTGGCGTAAAAAAGGAAAAATGAGAATATTAAATTTGTGAATCAATTATCTTCACAAATTTTAGTAAAAGAAGAAAGCTAGGAGTTTGTCAAAAAAAAAGAAGAAAGCTAGGTTCATTCGGTTTGTATTTTTTTCATTGGTATATACGTATACGATGACCCCAACCATCAAGTACAAAACCAAAAACTCATGAAATAAACATGACTAATACTAAATACTATATACAATCCTCCTCATATATCAGAAACAGTCTAAGAGCTCATTTTCATTAAATCGAAAGTTTAGAAATGGACACATGACTAAGTTAGTCTAAGAGGTTGTCTCTCATTGTGTCATCAAATCGAAGTCTAGAAATGGATACACACACGAGTAAATTAGTCGTGATATCACTACTACTACTTCTCGTGATCTCCGATCACACTAGGCTACTGATTCAGGTCCACTCATACGTACCATTTTGTGCATACACATATGATTATTTTGCTTATTGTCTCGACTTTCTCACGGGATATTACTACAAACCCGATAAAAAATGTTGTGCCCATATCGGAAAACTCAACGTAATTGCGAAACACAAAAAAGAGAATCCGAGGCTTCTGTGTAATTGTATTGAGATAATGACGAGAGGTTATACGCCTCCAATCTTGGCTGATAAGATCCAACAGCTTCCTCTTCTTTGCAACACACATCTCAGCTTCCCTATCTCCTCTAGCATGGATTGCTCCACGTAAGTATGTAAACATTAGTTTTTATTTTTTAAGTGGAAAAATATTTGAATTATCTTTGTAGGTCTTGAGATTAGTTTAGTTTGGGTTCAACTCAATATGATCCTCGTTATATAATAAAAATTACAAAAATATATAGTCAAAACCATTATTAATGATATCGTGTGATTGGTAATCTTTTATGCAGGGTTTAAGTCTTGATGGGTTGTTATGTGGCCAATTTTTTAAAGGGGGTAACAAAAATGGATCTCTGTATTCAATTTTGGTTTTGTTTAAATTTATTATCGTACAACCTTTTCAGCTTTAGAATATTTTGCTTCAGAGAATGTGGCAGCCAAATTGAAAGAAAAAATTGAGTCTGCTTGTCATTTTAATTTTGGTTTCGAATTCAGTTTTCTTACAAAAGTGCTGAAGAGCCAAATCGAGTGAAATGCTTCTTCAATATTAATTTTCTTGATCTTTCTCGTTTAAATTAAGAAAACATTTGAATTGACTTAAGTTTAGTTTAAATATGTCGTCGACAATATTTTTTGCTTCATAAAAAGTATACAAATAAAAAAATCATATGCGTATTTGTTTTGGGAAAATTTTGTATTGAAGTTATAATTTCGATTTGTTTGTCCGTAACAAAAAAAATGTAAGTTTTAAAACTTGCACATAGAATCAATTGTTTTTGAGAAGAAACTACCGGTTGGAAGAAAAAAAACAAAGGTTCTTTGTTTCCATGCGAGCTAGCCACGTAACAATTATAGAAATCGAGAAAGCTTGTTAACATATCAAACCTGTTAACAACATTATTAATACTATTATATTATATACTGTATAACATTAAAGTTGCATGTATAGATATTATATGGTTATGTTTAATAGTGTTTTATACTTTTATTATCATGTACGTGCCTTTCTGTGTTGCAAAGTTTCCTCCAGAACTATCCATAAGTCATGACTCCTGACCATTAACTACTTTAATTTTTAGATCGAGAATATAAGATAACACATGCATGTAATGTAAATATGCCTATCTAAAAAAATATATCAAATTGTATATTCAGAAACAGTGACTCGATATCCGTAAGAGAACGCCAGCTCCTACTCAGTTGCATGAACCTATCTTTATATTCTCTCGCCACGAACTCTTCCCTTTTGTCCCCTTCTTTACTCTACACCTCATCATCCTTCTTCCTTTTGTAAAATAACTTACTCCCTCTGTTTCACAAAGAGTGTCATTCTAGAGAAAATTTTTTGTTTCATAAAGAATGTCATTTTACATTTCCAATAAGTGTTTTAATGCTAAATTTTCTTTTTTACCCTTAAACCCAAAGCTATTTTCATTGAATTTTGATCATTAATCACTTAATAAATAGGGGCAAATAAGTATAATTCAAACTTTTCTTAATTTATGTGAAATGTGTCAAAATGATACTCTTTATGAAATAGAGGGAGTATAAATTACTTATCATCTACCCAACAATAACACTAACATATATACTACTAAACATTTCAGTTTAGAATGTTAACAAATGTTTCAGACTATATTTATTGATTAAAAAGAGAATGTAAATATATGAACTAAACTAATTAATGAGGTGCATTGAATTATAAAGATGTAAAATTAATAATCATCATGTTTTAAATATATGAACTAAAACTAATTAATGAGGTGCATTGAATTATAAAGATATAAAATTAATAGTCATTATGTTTTCTTTTCTTATGAATTTAAAAGAGAAGAATTGTTTTTTTTTTACTTTATAAAATGTGTTACAAAATTTTAGGCAGATTTTAATGTTATTGATATTTTTGAATCTTTAAATTATGAAGTCTTTTTTTATTGGTTGGATTTTCTTTTAGTTAATTATTAATAATACTTTATTTTTTATATTAGGTATGTCATATATAAAACATCTTGATATTTATATCTATTAAAAATATTTGTGTATATTTAAATTTCTAATTTTTTTAATTTTACCACAGATTAATTATTTTCATTAAAAATTAAATATTTAATAGTTTTTTAATCATTGTGTTAGTAAGCAAAATATCCTATAAAGCCGAATAAAACCACGTCCAAGGTCTTGATATTTGTTTGTCAACAACTAATATAAAACGCCTTAACTTTTCTTGGCCTCATCTCTTTTCTCTAATAAGTAATAACCACTCCATATCTCGTATATATATATAGACAATTAGGCATCTTTCATTTTATCCCACACTTATCTCTCTCTCTCTTTCAAAACCCAAAACTAGTACACAAACGAAGTGTATATACACAAAAAATTCTCTCAATCTCTCATCTTTCGCCACGTAGACATGGACGTCGGCCACATCAATAGACCAACGGTGGATATCCTGCCGAGAAAGCTTCTCTCCTCCGCCAAGTCTCCGTCGTCGGTTTCAAGTCCCCTTCGCGACTATAAAGACCAAAGAGACTATTCTTACGACTCTGACTCGGAAGATCCTTACGCCGGGGACCATTTTAGGATGTACGAATTCAAGATCCGACGGTGCACACGTAGCCGTAGCCATGATTGGACTGACTGTCCTTTCTCTCATCCTGGTGAAAAGGCTCGTCGTCGTGACCCTCGCCGGTTTCACTACATCGGCGAAGTATGCCCTGAGTATAGTCGCCAAGGCGGCGGTGATTGTAGCCGTGGTGACCAATGCGGCTTTGCGCATGGTGTTTTTGAGTGTTGGCTTCACCCTAGTCGTTACCGTACGGAAGCTTGCAAAGACGGTAAGCATTGTAAGAGAAAAGTATGTTTCTTTGCTCATTCTCCACGTCAGCTTAGAATTCTTCTGCCGTCGTCGCCGGAGAATTATATCTCCGGTGGTTGCGGTGGATCGGCGTCGTCATCTCCCGCGTCGGTGTTAAGTAATAAAAATAACCGGTGTTGCTTGTTTTGTTCACACTCTCCGACGAGCACCCTTTTGGGGTTGTCAAGATCACCGTCTTCGTCTCCACCGTTGTCACCGGCTGATAAAGCCGCTGCGTTTTCACGGCTGAGCCGCCGTCGCACCGCCGTGCTAAACGAGTTGATTAGTTCTTTAGATTCCTTCAGTCTCACGGAAGCACTCGCGGCTTCCTCGTCGTCTCCGGTTACCATGCCAGTTTCCACGGCGGCGATGATCGCCTCAGCGAATCTAAGCAACCACCACCAGCACCGTATTCCGCCGTGGCTTGATGTCGGAGAGAGAGATCTCCAATTGCAGCAAGGCAGTCCTTTACAATTTGCTCTTTCACCTTCTTCTACTCCAAGTTACCTCCATAGCCAGCCGTCATCGAGCTTCTTCAGCGATGGATTAACACCACACGGTGGTCGTTTAAGCGATCTCACGGCGGCTTCAGCTGCGGCGGCCGAAGCTAAGGGTAAGAATAGCTTTGAAGTTGGTTCTAGTGGCGATCTTGATCTCGGATGGGTGAACGATCTTTTGACATGAACAATGTGACGTCAAGGCTGAACCATCGGGGATCTTTCCCGACGGCAAGAATTATACGGCGGCGGAGTTCCGTCGTGGTACATTGTTTATGAAATATTTGTTAACTTTTACGATTTTTTCCATGAGAGCTAATTAAGAGTCTGTACTATGTCGTGCTTTAAAAATATTACTTTCTTCTGAGTTATTATTTGTTAAATAGTAACTTCTATTGCCATAATTGATCTCTTGGAACTTGTATTTCTTCTATATTTTGGATCGAACTCCTATGTAATGTTTACTTCAAAATATTCTGTTTAATAAAAAACTTTGTAATTATATATGTCTAATGCTTTTCATAAAATGTCCACAAACATTGTTATAAGAAAATTTACTCTTTACATATATGGAGCTCTATATCAAAGGTATTAAGCAAGTATATCACTAACATTGTTAGGTTTCGTTGGTTAATTGTGGAGCAAATATACTATTCCCATCATTCACTGCAAAAATCTTAAATGTTTTGACACTAGAGTATAAAAATGATGATATATTTCCCCCACTCCGAGAGCACTTTGTTTCCTAGGAGACATACTTATCTGAACGACAGCTGTACATGCGTAGAGGTGTTCATTACTCATATAGATACGATATAATACACAATATATACATACTTATACATGTGATCATGTGCATCATGTATATACATAAATAGATAAGCATAGTAGCAAATGTACAAAAGTTAAGTGTGTCGGGGTGTGTAGGTGTCACTTGGACCGCATGACCCACCAATACTTAGTTCCCATTCTCATCTCCATGGGTCGGTAAGTCCTTTAGATGTCTCCTTGGAGACATATTCACTATCATACATTAGATGATCATTTACATATGTTTTTGGAGAAAGGACTGTGGGCCAATAACACCATAAAATGGACCCTAATAAGTTTGGATTTAAATATTATGATACATAGAACTCTAACCATTTTAATTCTTGTTGAAGAGTTTGGTGCATGCATGTACTTAACTTCCCATCTTTTTCTTGATTTTTCTTTTGGAGTGTTCACTCTTTAAGATGTGAGAGTGAGGACCACGGTAGATGAATAATACAATGCGAAGAGAGAGAAAATGCTAATGCTAAGAGCAAGTTTATTGGGGGTTCATATAAGGGGAGTTCTTAATTTTTTTATGAATTAATTGTGTACTGTTTGGAATATAAGAACTTATGATCTCTTAGATAAAATTTTCTCTTTCATTGGTAGGTTCTTATTTTGGGTCTCTTATTTTTGAAAAAATTGTTTTTTTTTTAAATTTAAAAATTTTAAATAGAATAGAAGTGGTATAAATGTGTAAACATTTAAGATTTTATAAAATTAGAAAATATTGCATTTTAATTAATTTTCAAACATACAAAACATAATAAAAACATTAATACATATTACAATAGAAGTACAATTCATAAATAGAGAAAATGATAATTTTAATACTGATTTGAAAATATTGCATTTAATTAATTTTTAAACCTACAAAACATAAAAGAATAATAAAAATAGAAATACAAATCATAAATGGAGAAAAGATTAATTGTAATTTTGATAGAATTGTGCCAAAATTTTGCCAAATCAGTGTATAACTTATTCAATTTTCATATATTGTCATATGTTGAAACCTGAATTATGGCCAGCATCCACGTTTCTGGCTGTAAGAACAACAGTCAATCCATGACCTGCAAGCTGCCTTGCAATCTCAAGTACAATTCCAACCGGTCACCACTGCTACATTTTCACAAGACCACCACCTATATAGCAATACCTGCTGATATAGTTATATCGGTATTGCTATATCGTAATTACCACTTTCCTACCATTACTCTTGGACACAAGAAGAGGGCCAAGAAGTGGGTAACTCAGGTTATAATTTTCTCAACATACTAGAGAAAAGTGCTAACTACTGTCTGAAATTAGAGATGCGAATTAGTAAAACGACCCTATCCTTAACTTTTATGCACGAGCCTATCCATCTCTTGTTACCACACCAACTGAACTGTTGTCTGTCTTAGCTTTCACGCCTCAACGGTTCCTGCATGTCAATGTTGTTCACCATATCTTTGTAAGAAAAATGAACTTTACAAGAAATCAACCATTACTTTGATGAGTAGTTTCTTGTACAAGTATCAAAAGGATCAAAACTGCAGAGTCACAGTAATTACCGATCAGATATTATAACCAATTCATGGGGTAAAAGAGGAAAAGGAACAAGTATAAGAGATAATGAGCTAAACTCATATCACTCAGAAACCATTGATAAACATCTAATCAAAACCATATATGCAAATCTCAAACAACACCATGGATGGAAAAGATTCAGAGAAAGACTCTTTACTGGTTCATTCTGAAGTTGGTTGTTCAGTCCTATATCCTCCTCTGTTGGGCTTGGGGAGAGAATCATCACCTGAAATCACACAAATACTAGCTAGATCCATGCTACAAAAACACTAAGCCAAGACATTGCCACAAACTCTTTGAGATAAACTTTTTGTGATTAGTTTCAATAAAAGAAGGAACTCAGAGGATTAACGTGGGATGAGGTCGTTAATATTTTGAAAGCAAAGGAAATTGCAGATAAACCTAGAGACTAGAGAGGATCGAACACAAGTAACAAAAAAAAATAACTTAACATGCTTATATGTTACTAAGCAGCCGGGAAGCTTGGTTCAAGAATTACCTGAGAAAGCAGCAACCATATCTTTAGCTTCTTGACTCCAACCATAATAATTTCGTTGACAATTCAAAAGGAGATTACACAGAGTTGCAAAATCAATCTCGTCTAAGTTCACCTCCGCTGATTCAATGTCCTCCGATTCACATCTCCTCAGATCCGAATCTCCTCTGATTCGAGAGACAGAGAGAAGGAGAGGAAGAGGAAGAAAAACAATTAATCGACCATCAAAAGTTTTTATCTTCTTGCCCAACCATTTGATGACACGTAGAGTCTCTTATATGCAAATTGAGTCTACTATATAAGAGGATCTCTTATTCTTTTTCCTCTTTCTTATTTATTTTTTTCCTTCTTTTCACTAAAACCCCCCTTAAAACTCTCTAAAACCCCCCGATAAACATGGCCTTAAGTTAACTAAAAAGAAAAATTGCTTTGCTGACGTGGCTGGCGAAAAAAAAACGATTAAGGTTTTTGGCTTTTTACTTACGCATGTCCTCGGCGGTGGCCTCTCCAAGCTGTACGACGGTGATTCCGGCGCTGGATGGGGAATTCTTTCCTCCTCTAGGATCGGGGGTGTCTCTTAGTGATGGGGAGAAAACATCCTCACAAGAAAGTTTGGTGATATCTAAAGGACGGATCGAGGGAGAGGGGACTCTTGCTACTAATACCGCGGTGATTGAGAGAGACAGGATCAATCTGTGTCGCCCCAAGGCGTGGTTGACAAAAAGTTTCAGCGTCCTTGGGTGAATGTCGTTCAAAAACATGTGTTCACAAAACAAAAGTTTGTGATATCGGAGGTTGAGGGTCAAGCTAAGGTTGTTCCTAGGGAGGTTTTTGAGGGAGCGAAACCGCTCTGGAAAAATTTTGTCATTGGGAAGTTTCTTAATGAGAAGGCCCCTCATGTAGGGAAAATTCACATGATTGTCAATAAGATCTGGCGTCTTGGGGATAAATCCTCGCTGATTGATGTGTTTGTTGTTAATGATTCCACGGTTAAATTTCGCATTTGGAATGAGGGTATTCGGCATAGGATTTGTGGAACATTATGAACATTCCTATGATTGTGTCCAAGTGGACGCATTTTGCAGAGGAAGCACAACCGACCATGAAGTCTATACCTTTATGGGTCACTCTTCAGGGGGTTCCTCCCTCTATGTTCACGGATAAAGGGCTTGAATTCCTTGTCAGTGCTGTGGGAAAACCTGTTCGACTGCACCCTCATACTGACTTTTGTGTTAGTTTCGATGTTGCAAAAATTTTAGTAGAGGCTTATCTTACCAAAGAACTCCCAACAGAGTATTCTTTCACTGGAGAGGAAGAGGGAGAGCTGGATACTGTTATTAATTATTCGTATCCATGGCTTCCTCCGCGTTGTAGCGGTTGTATGAAGTGGGGTCATCTGCGTGCAACGTGTCTTTCCGTGGCTCCGGAAAGCTTGACTGGTGATGTTTCTCAATCAGGGGTGACATCTGCAGACCCTCGTGTGGACCAAGGCGGTCCTAACACCTCTCAGCTTTTGCCACCTACGGGTATCCCTATTCTTGTGGATCCTCCTGTTTCAGAATCAGCTACCGCTACTGCTACGGCGGCACTTCCTGTTTTTCAGGATGAGGATTCCTCGCATGACGTTTCACTAAAGGAGGATCAAAAGGAGGGCTGGACCTCTCCTAAGTCTACTCGTAGTCCGGGCTCTCGTCTACCAGCTTCACAGCCACCAGACGTATCTTTGCTGTCGAACTCTTACTCAGTGTTGGGAGAGGCAAATGATGATGGTGATCGGCGAACGGAGAGTAATACCAGTTTAGCCGGCACAACATAGATTCATCCATCAAACGCTGGATCCCACCTGCTATAGTGGATGGAACTGCTGCTTCTACTGCTACTGCTGCAGGTCGAGTTAAGGGAAGGGGTGCAAAGCCCGACACGGCTATACGCCAATCACTGACCCGCGAATCTAAAACCGCTCATAAGGTGGTTCAGAATCTTCATGCTCCAACGAAAGTTCAGAGTACGAAGCCTCCCCTAAAGCAACAATAAAATGTCTTGTTTCTTTTGGAATGTTCGCGGTTTAAACAAATCTTCAAAACATTCCATTATTAAGCAGTGGGTGGAGGATCCGTGTTTTCAGTTTGGTTGTTTGATAGAAACTCGGGTTAGAGAAAAAAAGCAGAGAGGTTGATGGGACGGTTGTTTGGGGAGTGGTCAGTGTTGTCGAATTATGAGTTTCATAGGAATGGTCGCATATGGGTTGTATGGAGGAATACCGTGCGACTCACTCTTTTTTATAAGAGTGAGCAGGTTATTACTTCCTCTGTTAAGTTGCCTGATCGGGCTGATGAGTTCTTCTGTTCATTTGTCTATGCTGCAAATACAATGGAGGAGCGTAAGGTATTGTGGCAGGAATTGAGGGATCACCATACCTCACCTATTCTCAGGGATAAGCCATGGTTAGTGCTTGGAGATTTTAATGTCACATTGGATATGTCGGAACATTCAAATGTGGATGTAAACCCTATGATCTCTTCAGGAATGAGGGATTTTTAGGATTTGGTAAATGATTGTTTCTTGGTTGACATGGCAAAGCAATGTCCGCTTTTTACCTGGTGTAATAAGCGTGACAATGATCCCATTTTAAAGAAGTTGGACTATGTTCTGGTGAATCCTGCTTGGAGGTGGGACTACATGGGCTCCTATAGTGTTTTTGAAGCGGGGGGAATTTCAGATCACTTGTGATGCCGTATTGTGCTCTCTGGTGGTGACAATCGTGGTTGTGGAGGACGGAGAGCTTTTAAATTTATTAACGCTCTCGTCGACATAGAGGATTTTCAACCTTTGGTCGAGGAATATTGGCAGGCTACAGAGCCGTTGTTCCTTTCCACGTCCTCGATGTTCAGGTTCTGTAAGAAATTAAAGGGGTTGAAACCTTCTCTGCGACGCCTTGCAAAGGAACGTATGAGCCACCTTGTTAAGCGTACGAAGGAGGCTTATGAAATTTTGTGTAAACTGCACAGGGAGACCTTGTTGCATCCAACACCACATAAGATTGAGGAGGAGAAGTTAGCTTTCAAAAAATGGGAGTTTCTGGCCTCACTTGAGGAGAAATTTCTAAAGCAAAAATCCAAGTTTCATTGGTTACAAGTTGGAGACAAAAATAATCGGATTTTCCATCTGGTTGTGGCTGCTAGACAAGCCAAAAACACCATAAAGGAAGTGCAGACTCAGGCGGGTCAAGTTGTAGGAGCTGTGGAGGAAATAAAAGCAGAGGTGGAGAGACACTTTAGGGAGTTCTTACAACATATCCCCAGCGATTTTGAGGGTCCTACGATTGACGGTCTGCAGGAGCTTCTGTCTTTCCGTTGCTCTGAGGCAGATAAAGGTCAGTTAACTCGACTGGTCACGGGTGAGGAGATAAAACAAGTCTTGTTCTCCATGCCTAACAATAAGTCCCCTGGTCATGATGGGTTTACATCGGAATTTTACAAGGCTACTTGGGAAATCATTGGGAGTGAGTTTATTTTGGCAGTTCAATCCTTTTTTGCAAAAGGTTTCCTCCCTAAGGGTCTCAACTCTACTATTCTGGCGCTCATACCAAAGAAAACAGGCACTTGTTCTATGAAGGACTATCGCCCCATTTCTTGCTGCAATATCATTTACAAAGTCATCCATGAGAGCAAAATCAAGAAGCTCGTCATGGGAGCTGCATCAGATCATCATTATACAGAGTATGTATAGGAAATCTGCGAAAACTTTAAATTTCACCGAAACGTTCACTCGTATTGACTTGCTGAAAATGGCAGGAAGATGTTCGAACTCAAATCCAGAAAAGCAAAGTATGTGTACCAACACGCGCCTAGCTCATGCGAGGTTATGTTTATGTGTGATGGACATCTCATCTACAGGTCCTAGACTGCGCGTCTTTGCCATTTGCAGGTCGGTTGGATCTAATACGTTCAGTTTTATGCAGCATTTGTAACTTTTGGCTTGGCGCCTTCCGTCTCCCGTCAGAATGCATCAGAGAACTCGATAAGCTCTGTTCTGCTTTCTTATGGTCGGGTCCAGATTTGAACACGCATAAGGCCAGGCTATCATGGGATAAGGTCTGTAAACCGAAGCAAGAAGGGGGGTTGGGGCTTCGTTCTTTGCAAGAGGCAAATAAGGTGAGCTCTTTGAAGTTAATCTGGAGAATTGTATCGCGTAGTCCCTCATTATGGGTGAAGTGGCTTACTTCAACTTTTCTTCAAAAAGAATATTTCTGGTCTATTAAGGACAATACAACAAAGGGGTCTTGGATATGGCGTAAACTACTTAAATACAGAAATGTTGCAAAAGGTTTCTATAAGATTGAGGTAGGGAACGGGGAGCACACCTCTTTTTGGTTTGACAATTGGTCTGTCTTCGGTCCGTTAGCTGATGTTACAGACGGCACTGGTGTCAATGCTTTGGGTATCAGCCGTGGTAGTTCTTTAGCTGAAGTTTGAAGACGCCCTAGGCGTCGTCTCCAGCGCTCTGCAATTTACCTACAGATAGAGGAGGCCATTCGGGCACAAAGGCAATCTAGAACGGCTGCTGCAGATAAATTCTTATGGAAGGGAAAAAATGGTGTTTACACTGATCGGTTCTCCACAAAAGATACTTGGAATAATATCAGAACCACGGCGAGTACAGTTTCTTGGCACAGAGGCGTTTGGTTTCCGCATGCTACGCCCAAGTTCTCCTTTTGCGTCTGGTTGGCAGTCCATGATCAGCTTCCTACGGGCACGCGAATAGCCAAATGGAATAGCACCGTCCTTGGGTTATGTGGGTTTTGTCAAGTTCATTCTGAAACTCGAGACCACCTGTTCTTCTCCTGCAACTACGCCTCAGAAGTGTGGGAGGCTCTGGCCCAAGGTCTTCTTACAACGCGATACACCACCGGTTGGTCATCTATTCTCGCAATAATGGCGCAATCACATAAGGATCGTATCTCCATGTTTCTTGTGAGGTACGTTTTTCAAACAACAATCTACACACTGTGGCGAGAACGTTACAGTCGTGGACATGGCGACTCTCCGACCTCTGTTCCTAGGCTCATATCATGGCTCGATCGACATATTTGTGACCAGCTTCTGGCCATTCAGAAACAGGGGGACCGCAGATACGATGCCGCTCTCCAACTCTGGTTGCAAACTCGCATTTAGTCTCCATCACTTTGCTTTTGAGACCAACTCTTAGCCTTACACTAGTTTCTTCAATTTTTCTGCTTTAAGTCATTTCACAAAGTTGCACTAGTTGTACAAACGAATATTTTTCTTTTGAATATAATTTAACATTAAATTCAAAAAAAAAAATGCAAAGAGAGAAAGAGAGTAAGAATCTAACAAATATTAGACCATCTCCAATGGTAACAAACTCTTATGGATTCTTACTACAAATTTATAAGTAAAATTTTGCAAATTCAAAAGTTTATAAACTCAAGAGGGTTCTTAATTTTTACTTTCTCCAGTGGTAACACAATGTATGTATTGAGGTTCTTAAAAATCAATTTTTTGAAAACTATAAAATGTAAATGTATGTACACAAACAAGTTGGTTCACTAAGTTAGCGTACATAAAAACAGTCATACGACTCATACCCAAGCATTGTTGGATCAAGAATCCATGGTGTCCATGAGTTATGTTATCAAAGATGTTGCTATTGTCTTTGGATTGGCCGCAGTAGCTGCTTGCTTCATTGCTACCATGATTTGAGAACAGAGGTCGTGTCTCCCGGTAATTTCTCAGCTCTTCTCTTCTTTAGTATCTCCTCTCTTATGTTTACTATCTTCTTCTTGTAACCCTTTTCACCAAAACAAAGGTTCTACAATTTTAGATCATGGACCTCTCGCTCTCATTGAGAGCCTCTCAGTAGAAACCAAAGGACCAAAACCCAACACATCTAAGCTACCATCAAACATTTTAGCATCACTCTTTACTTTTTCATCTTCATCATCCGACATTGTTGCTCCCATCTATTCACCATGAGACTGACACATATGGACACATTGATTCTCACTCACCTGTTTAGCTTTGAGAGACTGCTCAATCTCCCAATAAGCCATCACGGCTTCAACCGACAAAATAGGCTAAAACCGACAAAACATTGCTTAGAAGCAGTAAACAGCTTTGTTAGTGTCTCTTAGTTTAAAATGTGTCATAATCAAATGCATTTGACTAATTATAAGAGTTAGACATAGATTATGAGTGTTTAGACAACACTTATACCCATTTCGTCCCAAAACAGTCTAAAACCAACAAAACAATGTTTAGAAGCAGTAAACAGTTTTTAAAGTGTTTCTAGGATCAAAATGTGTCAAAATCCAATGCATTTGACTAATTATAAGAGTTAGAGATGAATTGGGAGTGTTTAGACAACACTTATACTTATTTGTCCCAAAACAGGCTAAAACCAAGAAAACAGGCTAAAACCAACAAAAAACAGCTTAGAAGCAGTAAACAGCTTTGTTAGTGTTTCTAAGGTCATAATGTGTCACAATACAATGCATTTTACTAATTATAAGAGTTAGAGATGGATTAGGAGTGTTTAGACAACACTTATACCTATTTTGTTCCAAAACATTGCTTAGAAGCCGTAAACAGCTTTGTTGATGTTTCAAAGGTCAAAATGTGTCATAATCCAATGCGTTTGACTAATTAGAAGACTTATTAATGGATTAAGAGTGTTTAGAGACAATACTTATATCTATTTTATTCCAAAACAAGATAAAACCGACAAAACATTGCTTTGACTTTTGGTGGATCTGAAATTTTGTTTACACATTGACAAAGTTTTTTTTTTAATTATGCATTTAATCTCCACCTTTTACCATACTGTGATTTTAGCTACAAAGTCGTGTCTTTCTACTGTTGTTACAACTTTTTCGATCTGATGGAGTGTTGATATGATATATGTATGATGTCTCTGTCCCACTCCTACCCAAGTGTAGTTATCTTAGGGCACTTCCACTAGGGAATGCTCATCAGATGACTCACCTTTAAAAAACTAATATAGATATGAGACAGAAGAAAAAGAGAAAATAACCTATACTCAAATTGTTTCAGGAAGAAACGTCTCTCAAATAGAACTGACAGGTGTCATTTAATTAATGGTTACCATTAAAATAATATTTTATTTATTTATTTAAAGCAACCCTCTATCGTTACTCGGGTACCGATGGTTTTATATCTTCTTGATATCAATCAAGTGTCGATTTTTGGTCATGGAGTTTTTCAACTTTTGAAAATTTCAATGCATTTAGCTAATTTAGCTTCATGGTTCTTGTGGTGCTGTTTGCAAAGCTATGAAACCTTTATTCATCCTATTCCTACTCTTAAATGACTTTGTCTGCTTAATTATTCGAAATAATTTGATTATTAGCTTAATACTCAACAGCTTGACGTTTGTCACCTCTACTTTGTTGAGATGTAGAAACCTATACTTATGTGATAGTGGTTGGAAATTAACGTTTCAAAAGATCGTTATGTTCCAGAATAACTGCATCTTTTCATCCACAATATACCAATTACATTAAGAGTTTCTGCATGGATGTCACCCAAAATATATTAATTGATAAATCTGATTAATTTACTAAATTGTTATTGGTTAGTTGTTATCTATAGCTCAATCGACTCTCAACAGGTGACCGTATGCTGAAGTGGAATATCAATGCTGATTCTTCATGCTCTCTCTGCAACGCACCACTAGAAATGAGAGACCACATCTTTTTCCAGTGCCTCTATTCGCATCAAGTTTGGAGTAAGCTTACGGACGGTTTGCTTGGCACCCACTCAACTGCGGTTTGGGAGGAGATCAAGCGACTCCTTACAGATCATACCATCGGCAAGTGTCCTCTGCTACTTCTGCGATACACGTTTCAGGTCACGGTATACACCCTCTGGCTCGAGCGTAACAACCGTAAACATGGAGAAAATCCCCTCTCTGCGGAGCAGCTAGGCAAACGGATCGATAAAACAGTTCGAAAAAAACTTCTGCTCCTCTTGAATTCAGGTCATCGGGATTATGAAGACATCTTGGTGCTCTGGTTCTCCACTAGAACATAAGTTTATTCTTCAAACAATTTAAAGCTTTTAGGTTATTTTTGTTTCAAAACAGTTACACGCATTGTAAAGAACAGTTTTTTTGGTGAATACAATTTTACATTCATTCAAAAAAAAAAAAATAGTTGTTATCTATAGCCTTATAGGAAAGTGTGTTTTTGTATTGGAAAATAATATAATGTATAATTAAATACTCCTATTGATTATTTTTTAAAATGTGTGAGAACTGTAAACCATCAATTTACAAGGAACAAAGTAGTACATGAGAGAAATGAGAAAGAACAATATTTCACTGAAGTAATACTTTACTCAATGGTTTGATCAATGAGCTTACAATGGGTTTTATAGGAAGGTTACTTAGAACAATATAGAACTTGGTTGATCTTATCCTTGGGTACAGCTGTAGGGCTTAGTCATCCTCTGTAGCTTGCAGACTGAGATAACGGTTTTGTAGCCGGAGTGTCTCCTTTGCTATTTTCGTGTTCTGTTCTGTAGTTGCAGGTACTAAAGCAACTTTCGTTTTCTTCTGTTGCAGGTGAGTCAACTCTGCAGCTGGACCATTTGCTTCATGAGCCGACGGTTTCTTCTGGGCCTTGGAATGGTCCATCTTCTCTTTATCACTAATATTCCCCCGCAAACTCAGTGTGGGTGATTCAACTACACCGAGTTTGTATCTTAGCTCCATGAACGGTTTCTTGGGCAATGATTTTGTAAAGATGTCAGCTAATTGGAGTTTGGAGGGAACATGATGTGATCGCAGGACACGACCTCGGCCAAGAAGACCAAGACGCATCGGACGCGACCAGGGCAACCTCGTCAGACGCGGCCAAGGCTCCAACGATCCTGCCCGGAGCCACCACACGTTCCAAGAGCTCAGCAAAGGCGGCCAAACAGCGGCTCAACCTATTTGTCCGAACCTACGTCGAACACCAGCCACCCCACGAAGACTCCGAAGGCTCAGTCCGCTTAGTCTTCACTCTTACCCAAGAGTGAAGACGGTCAAGTCGTTAAGCAAGGAAGTGTACCANTTGCTATTTTCGTGTTCTGTTCTGTAGTTGCAGGTACTAAAGCAACTTTCGTTTTCTTCTGTTGCAGGTGAGTCAACTCTGCAGCTGGACCATTTGCTTCATGAGCCGACGGTTTCTTCTGGGCCTTGGAATGGTCCATCTTCTCTTTATCACTAATATTCCCCCGCAAACTCAGTGTGGGTGATTCAACTACACCGAGTTTGTATCTTAGCTCCATGAACGGTTTCTTGGGCAATGATTTTGTAAAGATGTCAGCTAATTGGAGTTTGGAGGGAACATGATGTGATCGCAGGACACGACCTCGGCCAAGAAGACCAAGACGCATCGGACGCGACCAGGGCAACCTCGTCAGACGCGGCCAAGGCTCCAACGATCCTGCCCGGAGCCACCACACGTTCCAAGAGCTCAGCAAAGGCGGCCAAACAGCGGCTCAACCTATTTGTCCGAACCTACGTCGAACACCAGCCACCCCACGAAGACTCCGAAGGCTCAGTCCGCTTAGTCTTCACTCTTACCCAAGAGTGAAGACGGTCAAGTCGTTAAGCAAGGAAGTGTACTCTTTTCCCTCACTCCGGGTTTGTCCCAATGGGTTTACCGGAGAAGGTTTTAACGAGGCATGGAGCTAAACGCAAAACGCCTAAAGGCTAAGTTGCTTCACGCGCAAGGCCAAGGCGGTTATCTCTTTCCCTCTTAGTTTTTTGGTTTAAATTTGAAACTTTGAGAATATTCTCTTTTGATCCTTTAGCTTTTGAACGTTGAGAGCTTAGCGTTGAAAGTCAATAGAGGCGACGTGTTCCATTTACAAGGGAAACACGTCTAAGGACGATTGTGCGGACCATTAAGAGTCCGCGTGTCCCTAAGTCCTCACTTGACCTAATGTATTTAAACTCTCTCTTAGCTTTGTTCCTCTTTAGACTTGTATGAAAATAAAACTTTTCCTCAAGAGAGATTCTTGAAATTTGTCTCACTCTTCTCTTTCTTCAATCCGGGATTGAACCTTGAGAAAACCCTAACAAGCCTCAAACCGGGTTCGACCTTGTTAGAGACCGTATCAAGAGGAGAGCCAAACCTCTTGTGTCGTCTCTCGATCCATCTGTATTTTCCCCTCACTTTGCTTCCATCTGTCCTCTTCTTAACCTCGAGTCCTCTTTCATCAGTTCTCGAGTTCCTCATGAACCACCTCAAATCATTCCCACCATCGTTTCCCTCGTAGACGTCCATCCGCTCGTTCCGCATCCGTACCAACCGATTGAACCGTTCGTGGCTTCTCGACGTATCTCCCGAACGGCTCGTTTGATTTCCTTCAAACTCCGTTTCTCTCGTCCGAGAGCTCAAGCCGCGTCCGTACTGCGACCGTATCAGGACCGTGTCTTCGGGTCACATCAGCTTGGTATCAGAGCTTCAAAGCTCCTGTGAGGTTGTTTCTTTCCAGAACTTTCTGTTCCTTTAAAGTTTCAATCTTTGAATTTAAAGTTGCTTCTTTTAGCTCCATAGGACTCGCTTGATCTTTTGGTTTAAGTTGGTGTATGCTTAGGATTGTCTTCCGTTTGCTTAGGTTGTTAGAATTCAAATTTTTCGTCGTGTTCATATCTCTGTTCCTTTGTGTTCTTGCGAGTTCACTTTTAGATCCATAAAGCAAGTTACGCGTTTTATTTCTGTGTTTCCGGTCTTAGGCATAAAGCAATTCTTGTCGCGTAGTACTTTTACTTTTACTTTTGCTTTTGCTTTATTTGTTTTAGTTGGTGAAACGAATCTTTGTGTGGTCCTCTTGAGCGTGTGAGACTCACGTGTGGTATTCTTTTTGCGAGGTTTAAATTCAAACTTATACCGCGGAGCCACGCCACGTCACCAACAACCAGTCCGTACGATGGCCAAAGAAGTTCCACCGGCGCCACCAGAGATTGGTGTCACCCTCTCCGCATTACGAACCGGCCTAGAGCAACTAGCTTATCGCCTCACGAGGATTGAACTTATGAATCCTCCTCGCAAAGATCCGTTACCCGCGAGGCGACCACGACGCGAGCCAGCGAGTGATCAGTCCGATGAGGACTTTGAACCGAGGCCTAGACGACGACACCGCTATGATGATCAAGACGACGAAGG
>NC_025704.1:24198552-24222700 GCF_000633955.1 Camelina sativa | reverse complement strand
TTCAAACTCCGTTTCTCTCGTCCGAGAGCTCAAGCCGCGTCCGTACTGCGACCGTATCAGGACCGTGTCTTCGGGTCACATCAGCTTGGTATCAGAGCTTCAAAGCTCCTGTGAGGTTGTTTCTTTCCAGAACTTTCTGTTCCTTTAAAGTTTCAATCTTTGAATTTAAAGTTGCTTCTTTTAGCTCCATAGGACTCGCTTGATCTTTTGGTTTAAGTTGGTGTATGCTTAGGATTGTCTTCCGTTTGCTTAGGTTGTTAGAATTCAAATTTTTCGTCGTGTTCATATCTCTGTTCCTTTGTGTTCTTGCGAGTTCACTTTTAGATCCATAAAGCAAGTTACGCGTTTTATTTCTGTGTTTCCGGTCTTAGGCATAAAGCAATTCTTGTCGCGTAGTACTTTTACTTTTACTTTTGCTTTTGCTTTATTTGTTTTAGTTGGTGAAACGAATCTTTGTGTGGTCCTCTTGAGCGTGTGAGACTCACGTGTGGTATTCTTTTTGCGAGGTTTAAATTCAAACTTATACCGCGGAGCCACGCCACGTCACCAACAACCAGTCCGTACAATGGCCAAAGAAGTTCCACCGGCGCCACCAGAGATTGGTGTCACCCTCTCCGCATTACGAACCGGCCTAGAGCAACTAGCTTATCGCCTCACGAGGATTGAACTTATGAATCCTCCTCGCAAAGATCCGTTACCCGCGAGGCGACCACGACGCGAGCCAGCGAGTGATCAGTCCGATGAGGACTTTGAACCGAGGCCTAGACGACGACACCGCTATGATGATCAAGACGACGAAGGCCCGAGACGTTACGAGCCGAACCACAAGATGGTTCCACCAACGTTCGCGGGCAAGTCAGACCCCGAGGCCTATCTTGAATGGGAAAGTCGCATGGACCACTTGTACTCGTGTCATGCCTATCTGGAGCTGCGAAAGGTCCAATATGCGGTGGCACAATTTACCGATCACGCTCTTACCTGGTGGGATCGACTCGAAGCTGAACAGCAACGCAACCGCGACCGACCTATCACTGTTTGGGTGGTCTTGAAAGCAGAGATGCCAAGGCGCTACGTGCCTCCATACTACCACCGCGAGCTCCAGAAAAAGTTTCGGCAACTAACGCAAGGCGCACGGAACGTGGAGGAGTATTAAGAAGAATTTGAACACTTGCGCAACCGGTTGCAAGTCGATGACTCCGAAGAGCCACTCATGGCTCAGTTCTTGGACGGATTGCAAGAGCGAAATGCACGCAAGGTCGAGCGCCAGCCCTATCAAACCTTTGAGGAGTTATTGCATCTCTCGGTGTAAATTGAAACTCAAATCAAGAAGAAGAGCGCCTCTGCGCCTCGTGGCCGAACTCATGGAGCTACCAATTGGACTCCTAACGCGTCGCCATCAAACCGATTGCCAGAAAAGCCAAAGGCGACCAGCGCGGATTCGAGATTCAAACCTAGGGAGCCGGCCACCAATGAGCGCCAAGATCCGCGACGCAACACCACCGACGTCCGGAGCCGCGACATTGTATGTTTCAAGTGTCAAGGGAGAGGCCATTACGCTCGTGATTGTCCGAACGCACGGACAATGATACTGACCGAGGCTAGCGAGATCGAGTCCGACGATGAGACCACCGAAGAAATTGTGCGAGGAGAAGCCGAGCTGGAAGAAGCTGTTGCGGAACCCGAGGTTGGAGAACTGCTCATGATACGCCGCATCCTGAACGCCGGAGTAGCCACAGATGATGCCAACCAATGTGACAACATTTTCCACACGAGATGCACTGTAAGTGGTCGCGTTTGTGGCTTGATCATAGATGGAGGTTCTTGCACTAATGTGGCAAGTTCCAGTCTTGTCAAGAAACTTTCTCTTGAAACCACAAACCACCCTCGCCCTTATCGCTTGAGATGGTTAAATGATAAGACCGTGATCCAAGTAAAGGAACAAGTCACGGTCCCATTCAGTATCGGTCCGTATAAGGATCAAGTTCTTTGTGATGTGGTGCCTATGCAAGCTAGCCACCTCTTATTGGGGCGCCCATGGCAGTTTGATAAGCACACCACACACTACGGCCATATTAACCAATACTTTTTCGTTCATGACAACAAACGTATTTGCTTGAAACCCTTGAGCCCCACGCAAGTACATGAAATGCAAGACAAGTTGTCTAAAGACTCGAACGATAAAAAGAATTTCCTGATTCAGTATGGTGATGTTAGAAAGTCCCTTAAGGACTCAGCCCAAGTGATTTTGATGTTGTTTCGAGATGCATTACTTTTAGGTCTTGATGGTTCACTAGAGGCCTTACCGGAGGTCATACGCGGCGTCCTCAAGCGATTCGCCGATGTGTTCCCCGAAGAACTCCCCGAAGGTCTACCACCAATCAGAGGCATCGAGCATCAGATCGATCTAGTTCCAGGAGCACAGCTCCCCAACCGGCCAGCCTACCGTGTCAACCCCGAAGAGGCGAAGGAGCTTGAGCGACAAGTCAAAGAACTTATGGCGCAAGGCTACGTCCGAGAGAGCTTAAGTCCGTGTGCCGTGCCAGTGCTCCTAGTTCCGAAGAAAGACGGATCATGGAGGATGTGCGTTGACTGTCAAGCCGTCATCAACATCACCATCAAATACCGTCATCCCATTCCGCGCCTCGATGACATGCTGGATGAGCTTAGTGGCGCCAGCATCTTCCCCAAGATCGATTTGAAGAGCGGTGATCACCAAGTTTGTATGAAGGAGGGAGACGAATGGAAAACGGCCTTCAAGACAAAACAAGGTTTGTACGAATGGTTGGTAATGCCATTCGGTCTTTCTAACGCCCCCTCTACCTTTATGCGTTTTATGAACCATGTTTTGAGATCGTTTATCAATAAATTCGTAGTGGTTTATTTTGATGATATATTGGTATATAGCTCTAGTTTGACTGATCATGTTAAACACCTAGACGCTGTCTTGTTTACTCTCCGCGAAGAGCAACTCTACGCAAACTTAAAAAAGTGTGTGTTTGCTGCTAATGAATTGGTCTTTTTAGGCTTTGTTGTGAGTTCGCAAGGCCTCAAGGTCGATGGAGAGAAGATACGCGCAATAGAGGAGTGGCCCACGCCAACGAGCATCACTCAAGTCCGGTCGTTCCTTGGCCTAGCCAGCTTTTACCGGAGGTTTGTANTTTGTGCGAGATTTCAGTACGATCGCCGCGCCTCTCACCTCCGTGATCAAGAAGAACAGCGAGTTTCGATGGGGAGAGGAACAAGACAAGGCGTTCACCGAGCTCAAGAAACGCCTCACGCAAGCACCCTTGCTTACATTGCCCGACTTCAACAAAACTTTTGAAGTTGAGTGCGATGCGTCGGGAGTCGGGGTCGGAGCTGTCCTGACTTAAGGAGGTAAACCGGTGGCGTACTTTAGTGAGAAGCTTAGTGGAGCCACGCTCAACTACCCTACGTATGACAAGGAGTTATACGCCCTCGTTCGTGCCATGGAGGTTTGGCAACATTATTTATTGGCGAGAGAGTTTGTGATTCACACTGATCACGAAACTCTCAAGCACCTCCGCGGCCAGACCAACCTCAAGAGACGTCATGCGAAATGGTTGGAGTTCATTGAGTCGTTCCCATACGTCATTAAGTACAAGAAGGGCAAGGAGAACGTAGTCGCCGACGCCTTATCGAGACGGCATGCACTAATCACCACAATGGACGCGCGAGTTTTGGGTTTTGAAAGCATCAAGGATGCTTATGCTGGAGATGCTGAATTTGGAGATTGCTTCCAGAACCATGGAAAGGGAATCTACACCGAGTTCTACATTCATGAGGATTTCCTGTTCAGAGGTCGACGGCTGTGTATACCAAATGGTTCTATCCAGGAGTTGCTAGTTCGTGAAGCCCATAGTGGAGGTCTAGCGGGTCATTTTGGCATCACCAAGACCTTGGCCGTACTCAAGGAGCATTTTTACTGGCCAAAGATGCGAAGTATGGTGGAGAAGCACGTCGGCCGTTGCATTGCTTGTCGCACCTCCAAGTCGACAACTCACCAGCATGGCCTTTACATGCCTTTGCTCGTGTCCACCGCACCATGGATCGATCTCTCCATGGATTTCATCCTCGGCCTACCCTTCTTGGCGCATAAAGATAGTATCATGGTGGTTGTTGATAGGTTCTCGAAGATGGCTCACTTCATTCCATGCAATAAGAACAATGATGCTGTGCAATTGGCGAATTTGTTCTTTAGTCAGGTCATAAGGCTTCATGGCGTTCCGCGCACCATCATATCCAATCGGGATCCCAAGTTTCTTGGCCACTTCTGGCANGGTCACTTCTGGCGAACTATTTGGCGCAAGCTCGGGACGAAGTTACTGTACTCCACCGCGGCTCACCCTCAGACCGACGGCCAAACGGAGGTCGTCAACAGATCAATAGGCGTCTTACTCCGCACAGCTATCGCAAGCAACAAAGGCTCCTGGCTCGAGTGCATTTCGATCATCGAGTTTGCGTACAACCAAGCGGTGCATTCAGCCACGAAAAGGTCGCCGTTCGAGGTCGCATACGGGTTCAAGCCTTTGACGCCCCTGGATCTCCTCCCTATACCACCGAATGAAGCCGAGAATCAAGACGGAGTCGCACGAGCAGAAATGGTCAAGGCTTTGCACGAGGAGGTCCGAGCCAACATAGAGCGAAGGAACGAGCAGTATGCACGCTTTCTCAACCGAGGACGTAAACCGATGCTGTTCAAACCTGGTGATTGGGNCATTCGAGGTCGCATACGGATTCAAGCCTTTGACGCCCCTGGATCTCCTCCCTATACCACCGAATGAAGCCGAGAATCAAGACGGAGTCGCACGAGCAGAAATGGTCAAGGCTTTGGACGAGGAGGTCCGAGCCAACATAGAGCGTAGAAACGAGCAGTATGCACGCTTTCTCAACCGAGGACGTAAACCGATGCTGTTCAAGCCTGGTGATTAGGTCTAGTTACACTTAAGGCCGGAGAGGTTCCAGCAGAAACGCAAGGACAAGCTTAGCCCGCGAGGAGATGGCCCATTCCGAGTCATCGAGAAGATCAACGACAACGCCTACCGACTCGAGCTTCCAGGTGAGTTTGGTACGTCCACCTCATTCAATGTCACTGACCTCATTCCGTTTGATGTAGGTTAAGACGAAGATGTTTTGGGGACAAAATCTTTTCAAGGGGGAGGGAATGATGTGATCGCAGGACACGACCTCAGCCAAGAAGACCAAGACGCATCGGACGCGACCAGGGCAACCTCTTCAGACGCGGCCAAGGCTCCAACGATCCTGCCCGGAGCCACCACACGTTCCAAGAGCTCAGCAAAGGCGGCCAAACAGCGGCTCAACCTATTTGTCCGAACCTACGTCGAACACCAGCCACCCCACGAAGACTCCGAAGGCTCAGTCCGCTTAGTCTTCACTCTTACCCAAGAGTGAAGACGGTCAAGTCGTTAAGCAAGGAAGTGTACCATTTTCCCTCACTCCGGGTTTGTCCCAATGGGTTTACCGGAGAAGGTTTTAACGAGGCATGGAGCTAAACGCAAGACGCCTAAAGGCTAAGTTGCTTCACGCGCAAGGCCAAGGCGGTTATCTCTTTTCCTCTTAGTTTTTTTGGTTTAAAATTGAAACTTTGAGAATATTCTCCTTTGATCCTTTAGCTTTTGAACGTTGAGAGCTTAGCTTTGAAAGTCAATAGAGGCGACGTGTTCCATTTACAAGGGAAAGNAGCCGAGAATCAAGACGGAGTCGCACGAGCAGAAATGGTCAAGGCTTTGGACGAGGAGGTCCGAGCCAACATAGAGCGTAGANTCTCTCTTAGCTTTGTTCCTCTTTAGACTTGTATGAAAATAAAACTTTTCCTCAAGAGAGATTCTTGAAACTTGTCTCACTCTTCTCTTTCTTCAATCCGGGATTGAACCTTGAGAAAACTCTAACAAGCCTCGAACCGGGTTCGACCTTGTTAGAGACCGTATCAAGAGGAGAGCCAAATCTCTTGTGTCGTCTCTCGATTCATCCGTATTTTCCCCTCACTTCGCTTCCATCTGTCCTCTTCTTAACCTCGAGTCCTCTTTCATCAGTTCTCGAGTTCCTCACGAACCACCTCAAATCATTCCCACCATCATTTCCCTCGTAGACGTCCATCCGCTCGTTCCGCATCCGTACCGTCTGATTGAACCGTTCGTGGCTTCTCGACGTATCTCCCGAACGGCTCGTTTGATTTCCTTCAAACTCCGTTTCCCTCGTTTGATTCTCTCCTAGATCCGAGGTCCAGAACCTCGGTCGAGGAAAGTTTCACCGACTGAAAGTTGACCGAGAGCTCAAGCCGCATCCATACCGCGACCGTATCGTGACCGTGTCTTCGGGTCACATCAGAACATGTCTAGTTTCGATCAACCCTAGCGCAACCCTAATATCGTGACCGTGTCTTCGGGTCACATCAGAACATGTCTAGTTTCGATCAACCCTAGCGCAACCCTAATATCGTGACCGTGTCTTCGGGTCACATCAGAACATGTCTAGTTTCGATCAACCCTAATGTAGTGGTAATCAGTGTCAAAGTGTTTAGACCTGTAGTGGAGTGCGGGATTGGTGCTGAGGTAGACTGCAGAGAGGTTATCACACTGTAGTAAAGTGGGATGTGACTGAGAAATCCCTAAGTCGCGAAGCATGAATGACAGCCAAGTGAATTCTTGAGCTGTGGCAGTGAGGGATCTGTATTCAGCTTCAGTAGACGAATTGGAAACAGTTGGTTGCCTTTTGGCTGACCAAGAGATCAGGTTAGGACCGAGCAGAGTGCAGAAGCCGGTGGTGGAGCGGCGGGTTTGCTTACAACCAGCATGATCACTATCACAGTATGCCGACAAAGATAGACTGGAGTGCTTGCGGATTAGAAGGCCCATGTTTATCATCCCCTTGACATAGCGGAGGATTCTTTTAAGAAGACCAAAGTCAGATACAGTAGGGGAATGCATCCGTTGGCAAACAAAATTGACCGCAAATTGAATATATGGCCTAGTTATGGTCAGATATTGAAGCTTACCGGCTAGGCTTCGAAAATAAGTTAGTTCTTCAAAGAGAGCAGAGTTAAGCTTGTCTAACTGTTGAGGAAGAGGAGTCGGCATGGGGTTGCAGTTCGACATAGATACGTGATGGAGAATGTCTGTTGCATAGGCGGTTTGATGAAGGAACATGCCACCAGAGAATGATTCAATTCCCACACCAAGGAAATATTTAGGGGGTCCAAGGTCCTTCATGGAGAAGCGAGTGTTGAGGGCATCAACAAGCTCGTGAAGAAGCGGTTCGTGACTCCCAGTGAGAAGCATATCATCAACATAAAGTAGGAGGACCAGAGTTTGACCGTTCTTGTGATAGGTGAACAGAGATGGATCTGATTTACTGCAGGAGAATCCAAAATCAATGAGGAAATTGCTAAAGGTGTCGTACCATGCGCGAGGAGCCTGTTTCAAGCCATAAAGAGCTTTAGTGAGGCGGCACACATGATTTGGCCTTTGAGGATCAACAAATCCTGGTGGTTGTGACATGAAAACAGGTTCCTGCAACTCCCCATGTAGAAAGGCGTTGGATACATCCATCTGCTTGATATGCCAATTTTTTGCAGTCGCCACATCTAACACCATCCTGATAGTAGTTGTGCGAACTATAGGACTGAAAGTCTCGAAATAGTCAATACCCTCTTCTTGTTCAAATCCCTTGGCCACCAATCGAGCTTTGAGCTTGTCTACAGTTCCATCGGGTTTTAGTTTGGTTTTAAAAACCCAACGAGAGCTTAGTAGATTCATGTCTTCAGTGGGTGGTTCTAATGTCCAGGTGTGAAGCATGTTGGTGGTCCCCATTTCATCCATGACGGCTTGATTCCACCCAGGATGTTGCAAAGCGGCAGCCAGAGTCTTTGGTTCCTCTGTAGTGAGCTTGGAGGTAAGGAGAATATAGCGTGTATTGGGCTTATGAATGCCTGCTTTAGCTCTACTAAGCATAGGGTGGGTGTTGTCATGGAGACCAGGTTCAGGTGCTGTTTCTTCAAGTGGTTCAACTGGATATTCAGAATCACTGTCATCATCAGCGGTTGATGTTAGTTGGTCTGTTGCTTCCTCCGGGAACTCAACAGGATCAGAGACCTCTGCAAATGCAGGATCCGGTGTGGGAAGCTCTGCAACAGGTTCGAGAGTCGTAGGTGTGGACGAACGCAAACTGACAGGCAGAGTAAATGATGGTGCAGATTGATCCTGTGAGGTGGCTGGAGACAGAGCAGATTGCCAGGCTTGAAGAAGAGGTGAGTCGTACCTGGGAACCAGACTTTTGTATTTGTGTTTGAATGGAAACGTGTCTTCATCGAAGACCACATGACGAGAGATGTAGACCTTCCCGGACGGCGGATGAAGACAGCGGTAGCCTTTATATTGGGGTTGATACCCGAGAAAAACGCAAAGCAAGGAACGAGGTTCAAACTTATTGTTGGCCATAGGGCGAAGGTAAGGGAAACACGCTGAACCAAACACTCGGAGCATAGAGTAGTTAGGTTTTTGTTTGCTCAGAAGTTCATATGGACTCTGGTGGTTGGCAGATTGTGTAGGAAGGAGATTTGCGATGAAGTTTGCAGTAGAAAAAGCTTCAACCCAGAAGTGAAGTGGTAAATGACTGTGGAACAACATAGAAAGACCCAGTTCAACAAGGTGACGATGTTTTCTTTCAGCAGTACCGTTCTGTTGAGGGGTATAAGGGCAGGAGATTCTATGTAAGATTCCACAATCAGAGAGATGTTGTTTAAAGCGGTTGCTTGTAAATTCTCCACCACCATCACTCTGAAACTCCTTAATCTTGGTACTAAATTGATTTTCCACAAGTTTTTGAAAGACTGTGAAGATGTTAAAAAACTAAGATTTTGTGCGCAAAGGGTAGAACCAAGAGAATTTGGAGAAACCATCCACAAATACTGCATAATACTTAAAACCTTGGTTTGATACAACTGGTGAAGGTCCCCATAGGTCACAATGGATTCGACCTAAGGGTTCCAACACACAAGAAGAAGAAGCTAAAAACAGTAATCTACTGCTTTTCCCCATCTGGCAAGGCTCACAAACAGGGGAGGTGCTGCTCTTATTGATATTAATTTCCTTTCTGTTCTTGAGTAGTTGAAGAATCTGAGAGTTTGAGTGTCCTAACTGGTGATGCCATGTGTCTGCAGAAGCCGCACAATGTCTGTTGGAGTAGAAGGCTGCAAACTCTTGATTCTTCAACACATAGAGACCCTTACTTCTTGGCCCCTTGGCCACCATTTTCTGAGTTAGTATATCAATCACATACACATGATTAGAGTCAAAGTAAACACCACAAGGGTAGTCATCACACAACCTTGAGACAGAAAGAAGGGATTTCTGAATTTCAGGACATACGAGGACATCATTCAAAGGAATAGTACCTGAAGCAGAAGAGATAGTGGCAGAGCCAACATGCATAATGGGTAAGAAGGTACCATCTCCAACCTGAATAGTGTCATTACCAGAGTAGGAGGCCACGGTGTGAAGATTAGAATCATTGGGAGTGACATGATCCGTGGCGCCAGAGTCAGGGTGCCAGTCCTGACCAGTGGAGACATGGAGAGTGGAGAAGGCCTGGTTGATGTCACCACCTTGGTAGTTGTTGTCAAAATGGTTATAGCACTTCACAGCCGTGTGTCCAATACGGCCACAGATCTGACAGGTTGGTCGCTCACCAGAGTTGGAGGATGGTGACTGGTGTTGAGAGAAACCTCTGCCACGAGAGGAGAAGCCACCACCACGTCCTCTGTTTTGACCGCGTCCTCGGCCACGGTGACCACCACGATAGTTGGTGTCAAAGTCAGTTCGCTGGACTTGGAAGGCCAAGTGGGGGAGACAGCGTCGGTGTCGTCGTAGGAACGAAGTCGTGAGTCAAAGCTTTCAACTTCTGTCACAACATCATTGAAGGAAGGAGGAGAAAGCTTGATCAGGGAGCTTTGTATCACTGTAGTAATGGGGTCATACTCTCGCCCCAAACCATTCAGAAACCCAAAGATCTTCATGCTCTCATCAATAGGTTTCCCGATGGAGCTCAGAGAATCACAAATGGTGATGAAGTCATGACAATAAGCAGAGAATGTTTTGTCCTTCTTGGAAAGGAGTTGAAGTGAGCGACGCAGAGAGAATTCCCGAGCAATACTGCTCTTATTAAATTTCTCAGCTAGTGAGATCCAGATTTCACGAGAGGTGTGGAGGTTGTGAACATACTCGAGAACCTCCTCAGTTAAGGTGCCGAACAGCCACGAACGGATGAGTTGATCCGTGCAGAACCAAGACTCATAGACAGGGTTGGGAACTTCAGTGGCGGCATCACCGTTGACAACAGACTTGGTGCGTGACGGAGCGGTAACAGCACCATTGACAAAGCCGATAAGCCTCTGACAGGACAGAAGTGACTCAAACTGAGTTTTCCATAGCAAGTAATTGCTGTTGTTAAGTTTGATAGTAACAGAACTAGACACATGAACATTTTCTGGAAAAGGATAGGTCATAGCCATTGAAGCACCTGTTAAGGTTTGCAATGGCTCTGATACCATGAGAGAAATGAGAAAGAACAATATTTGACTGAAGTAATACTTTACTCAATGGTTTGCTCAATAAGCTTACAATGGGTTTTATAGGAAGGTTACTTAGAACAATCTAGAACTTGGTTGATCTTATCCTTGGGTACAGCTGTAGGGCTTAGTCATCCTCTGTAGCTTGCAGACTGAGATAACGGTTTTGTAGCCGGAGTGTCTCCTTTGCTATTTTCGTGTTCTGTTCTGTAGTTGCAGGTACTAAAGCAACTTTTGTTTTCTTCTGTTGTTGCAGGTGAGTCAACTCTGCAGCTGGACCATTTGCTTCATGGGCCGACGGTATCTTTTGGGCCTTGGAATGGTCCATCTTCTCTTTATCATTAATAGTACATACACTTAAACAATATCCAAATCAAGTGGGGTTTAGTGCATACATCGCATTACAATAAAATATAGTTATTTCAGTAAAATGAGATTTGTTGGAAATGGATAAAAATTAGTAAGTTCGTCAAATCTTCGGCTACATTTAAAGACAAAATTTTGACAAAACATATATCTTTCTAAAACTGCATTGGATTTATGTTGGAAAGACGTCCTATATCCCCTCAGAATATATATATGTTAATACACTCATTCGAAAATTAATATAAATTTGTCAAAACACATTTGCTGAAATTTTGACGAGGTATATCAATAAAAAAGTATATCAAAAATCTGTCTAATTTTATTGTTTTTTATATTTAGGATATAATATATATATACTGTTAATCCTTACGGTCATACTAAATATTCGTCTTATATAGAAAGTTTGATGTGTAAGTACACTATCAACAAGATTAACTAAAAATATATTATCTTACCATATGATGTCTTTACACTTTATCACATTTTTGGTTATTTTGGTGCACAAAATGGCCAAAGTTAATTACAATTTTTGTTTTAAATGGTCTTCTGGAGGTCTAATCTAACTCCAAATTCATAAATTAAGTCTTTCATTGTGCTCATTTTAATGCATAGTTGTTTCTTGAAGTTTTCTTTAAAATAGCAAATAAGTTTTAGTTTCTTCTATAGTGATTTATTCTTTTTGTTAATTTTGAAAGAATGTAATTATTTTGATTAAATTTTGTATATTTATAATATAAGAAAATGATTGAAAAAAAAATCCTTAGTACTATATGGATTTAATTATATAATATGGCATTAAGAAATTGTTAAAATTATTAAACTAAAAATGATACAATTGTCTTTTAAATAATTAAGAATGTTTGTTGTGTTTTTTTTTCCATTTTTTCTCCTCTAATTTTCTCATTAACTAATACTTTTTATTGATTAAGTCAGTAATTCTGTTTGATATCTCTTGAAATTTTCATTTTTATTTTTATAAATAATTTTAATTTAAAAAATAATCATGTTGGCCCTTCAAGTGCCATTTATGAATGTCACGTTGGATGATACAGTCCCAGTCCAAGATTAACACCATCAACTTCGTGACCAAAAATGTTATTAGCTAGATTCATGAACACATCAAAGAAATCTTCAAGTAAACCTTCGTCGTTGTTATCCACATCTCCCACAACAATTCCTTTCTGGAGCTCAACGACAATATTGTTGTCGATTGCTTCTTCCTTGATCTGAACAGAAATATTGTTGTCGTTTGCTCCTTTCTAGAGGAGAACGTTATTGCTGTCTATTGTTGCTTCTTCTTGGACCTGAACATAAACATTGTTGTCATTTGCTCCAATTTGAACACACGTTTTTCATGTCTAAATTATATGGACAGCCGGTAGTGAAAGTCAAACAGTCATAAAATTAGAAGTCGGTGACATATAATTAAAATGTCTTTTGGTAAACTTTTTTTTGTAATACTATACTATTCACAACACATCAGTGGTGTACCAATATATTACCAAATACCAGTTCTCTAATGTGGAACTCTTTACCTATAACCAACTCGTAATAAATATCATATTTATTTAAAAAGAGTAATTGTTGCTGCTGATATGGTAAGCAAAAATATTATTTTCATATATGTATATTTTATATGAAAACTTTCTTATTTTAAATACTACATATTCTAACTGTTCTAACATATTCTAATTTTTCTAAATTCAATTGCCAAACATATTCAATATTCAAAATAACTTTCTTATATATATATATATATATATATATATACTAGATAAGGGTCCGCCCGATATGCGGATTTAAAGTTTTGTAAATAAAATTAAGTTTAATAAAAATATATTACAATTTATTAAAATATATATAAAAATTATTTTTCTAAAATACATTGATTTATATCCATATACAAATCTTTTATATATGTTACTATTAAAAATGTATTTTTTACACCTAGGTATATTGTATGTTACAAATATATTATTAACCACCTCCTAGAAAATGTTTATATGAACAAATTAAGCCAACTATTATATGTCTCTTTACTCTCACTTTCACATATTTTCTTTAATCACTAAAATTATTGACTCAAAAATTTTTTGAATAAAAAATAAATTACATCACAATAGTATATGACTAACCAAGGAGAGAACTTCGGCTCTGTCCTTCTCTCTTATGGAGAGAACCTTGCGTCCAACCTCCTCCACCATTGAGAGAACCTTTGCTCCGCCTTCCTTCCTTGGGGAGATAATCTTGCTTCCAACCTCTCCCACCTGCCTCCCTTGGGGAGATAACCTTGCGTCCAACCTCCTCCACCAAAGAGAGAACCTCCGCTCTACCCTACTCTTGTGTGGAGAGAACATGTTCACGTCTTTTAGTTATCTCAAAGTGGCTTGCTCCAGTAACCAATAAAACTAAAGACCCTTTCCCAACGTCACAAAATCTTTTGATAGTAACTAATGTTAAATTTTTATTCATGGAAGTTTCTTTGAGACACCATGATGTAGCTTCTGTCTTCAAGCTCCTATGAATCTATCAACAACGATTTATATTTTTTCAATCTATCTATGTTTGTTGTAGGCTTGTGTTTGATTAGCCTATTTTATCCAACCATTAGGTTGATGACCTTCTTCTCTTTATCTTCTTTCGAGATTGAACGAATGGTAACAGTTATATTTGCACAAAAAAAAGGTCTATGACCAACCAATCAAGGTTGAGAAATCAGAAGAAAATTAATTTGACATAATTAATGAAATAATAGAAAATTATAAGCACGGTAATATATGAATCTCAAATAATTCAAAAATGAAAATATAAATTCAATTAAACAATCGAAAACTACTCCAATAAATTTTAAAATACAATATTAGAAAAAGAAGATGCACATATTAATCTTCCATTTTTTTGGGTCAACATATGAATCTTACCTATTCCAAACTAAAAAGGTAGAAAGTAGGAGTATATTTTGGTTTAAAAAAATAAAGAAATTTGTCTTTCCATTAAAAAAGTTTGGCCAATAGAACAAAGCTGAAAAGCATTATTTTTGAATAAATTGTTTAGATGAATAATATGAGACGATCTATGTTTATATAGAAGTGAGTATTGACATTTTTTAGAATTCATAATTTTCTGTATATTTTCTATAATCCCTTTTCTATTTAACGAGAAAAATTATTCCAATGAGCTCATTGTTTTTTTTTTTTTAATTTCTTACTTCCCACTTTCTTGTAAGACTATGTTCGAGGATAAGAACGATTTCTATTTAGTTGACCTAGTGTTATATAATCTCTGTTGTTATCGTGAATTTGTGTATTCATCTATTTTTTTATGCTACATTTCCTGCAAATTAATAGAAATAATAATAACACCATAAGAAATTTGTTAATTCCAAAAACTTTAGTTATTATGCATAAGAAACTTTGTTAACATTTCAAAGTCAAAAATTGCATAGTATACATTATGAAATTGAGAAACGAAACAAAATTCAAAGAAACGACGACAAAAATACATGATAATATTTAGGAATCTTTTTATATATTTGCTTTGATTAGACAACAAACAAATTTATTTCGAGATTTGTTCAAGAACAATAATGTGTCAAACAAAAGGTTAATAAAAAACTAAAGAAGAAAAATTTACCATAAAAACAAAGCTTGTCGAAATTATTTTGTTTGGTGAAAAATATATCATCATCTATTTGCTTATATAGAGGGGTGTATTACAATCCTTTTCATTTTAGGATTGACAAAGTTTTTTTTTTAATATAATAAGATTATATTTATCTTATGCATCGTTTTACCAAGCTTGAAAACTGTGATTTTTGATCGTTAAAATTGACACATGTCATGATCTGATGAGTTACTAATTTTGATATGTGATATCTGATCGTTAAAATTGACACATGTCACGATCTGATAAGTTACTAATTTAAAATTTTAATTGTTAAAACTGACACGTGTCACGATCTGGTGAGTTTTTAACTTTGATCTCTGATCGTTAAAACTAACACGTGTCACGATCTGGTGAGTTACTAACTTTGAGAACCAAACTTTATATAATAAGATATATATATTTATACACATACTATTAATGCTTATGTTAGTTAGTTTTTCAATTTTAAAACTAATTAAACTGTTGATAAATTATTTTGTAAGCTATTAAACTTTTAATTTAAACCAAAAAATCTATTTATAATCAATAATGTAATTGCTTATGTTTTTTATATGATGAACTTCTAATATCAGACTTTATCATAAGATGGATGCAAGGAATCAACTTGGCAATAACGATATATATCATTTGGGGAAGCCTAGATGGGATGCAAGTCAGGAGATAGTTTTCGCCACAATCAAAGATATCTTTGGGATCGAGTCGAAAGAAAAAAAAAACAAATTTATCAAAATAACTACGATACGAAGTTTTGGTATCTATACTAGTGTTTTGCAGTAGTTTTTGCTCAAAAATACTTTTTGAAAAGTTTTTATATTTAATACATTGACACTGGCGGACCTATTAAGGGAAAAGGGGGTTCAATTGACCCCCCCCCCCCCATTCATATTGAAATTAAGATTTTTTGTATAGAAATATGGTAAATAATAGACTTTGACACCCCTAAACCAGGGTTCAATCCTCCCTATGACCCAGGTAAAAATATTTTCTGGATCTGCTAGTGTACATTGACTTTAATATTAGTTACCAAAACTTCAAAATTAATTATAGGTAAGATTTAAAAAAAAATAAAGAAATATTTCTATCTCATTCAAACATAAATATATGATTCCTTTTCATTTTTATTTGAATTTATATTTAAATTATCTTGAAGTATTCTATAATACATTTAGTTAATAAAAATTATGATTTTTTCCTGCATATGATGTAATACAAAATTTTTAAAACGGACATATATTACTTAATAGATAAATAAAAAATACGGGTACAATATCCCACATCGTTTAGAAAAATTGGGCAATGGTTCAGAGCCATACTATAAAAGAGACCAAAATGATTCCAAATACAAATGAGTAGAAAGCTTGATTTATCAGGCATTCAAATTTTAAAAACTTTTATTGGGTTTATTCCGGTTCTTTATTTTAAAGATTTTTAAAAGGTTAAATATGAAAAATATTTAAAACTTTTAAAAATTTAAATATGATAAATATTATACCGTAGATACACAATAATATTAAAAATTAAGATGATATAGTGTGAGTTAAAATATCTCAGAACGACGGGATTATATAGCGGATGGATTTTATCGACATTTATATAAATTAAAATATATTATTAATTCGGTGTTACACGGGTAAAACATCATTTCATTATTTTGTTAACACTATCGGTATCAGAGAATAGACATATCTAATTAAATTGATTAAATAAATAATATAAAAAATAAATTATATTACGGTATTATATGATTTATTTAACAATTATTATATAATTATAACATATTTAAACAACAAATACAACTTATAATTTAAATATTTTAGTTATAAATAATTTTTTCCCGTGGTATACCGCGGGTCCTAATTTAGTTATAATGTTATAATGTGAGAACTATTAATGCCAAAAGCATCGGATTTTAGTATGCGATGTGCAATTTAGAATTAAGTTCACTCAAGAGATGCTATCCACGCTTATAATTCACATTAGAGCGAGATCGAATGTGTACAAGGCCATTAGCCAGTGAGGTTATAAGGGAAACATTGTCAAAAGCACCTTTTTTTTTTTTTTTTTTATAATCACCAAAAGCACCTTTTTGTGTCTCTTTTTTACTGTATGATGCATAAATTTGCATATATAATAATTTCTTCTTCGAAACTTCAGTATAATGACTTTGTAATTTTGATTTAATATCAATGAATCTAGCTGGAATAAAACCTCTAATATAATTTATTTATGTATTAGCGTTTTTTCAATTACTTTTACCAAAAAAAAGTTTTCTATTATGTAATACTTTTAAACCACAAACTTTTTTTTTGTCACAAGTGTTTTATTAAGGGTATAAAAACTAAGTAAACCAGCCAAAATTACAAACCAAGTACAACAGGTCAACATTAAAACTAAAATAAACAAGCCTAAAAAACAAGTCAAATAAAACAAAAGCCCATAGACCCAACTAATAAATCATTTCTTAAAGATTGAAGAGTAATCATTGGAACCCTGTTTTAAAAATCACAAAACACGTGGCAAGAAAGAAAACATGATAGCTGACAAGTGAGAAGTTGAAGAGTTAGAGTCTCCGATCATCGACAGAGGAAATGTCACCGGAAAACTTCAAATCCGGCCGAAATCTTCGAAAAATTACAAAAAAAATCTCGATCTACACCTAGAGAACAAGGCGAATTCCAATTAGCTGAGAGTATGACTCCACCTAAAGCCAAACTTCTTAATCTTCATCTTCAATCTATAACTTTTCAATCTTCAAGAAATTAGATTTACACCATAAACAAGAAGCCCAAGGATCTGCAACTTAAACGACAAGAAAGCTATCGAAATCGATAACAACAACTCATGAATCACAGATTATTCAAACCCAAACGAAAAAGACAGAAAAAAACTAAAGCTAAGCCAGCTACCGTAGCTGAAAGAGCCAACCGTGCTGGAAGTGAGCCAACCAACGGTGTAATCGACACCACCGATGTCGGAAGGAATGCCAGCCACCATTGCTGAAAGAGCCAGCAAGTGTCAGAAGCAAGCCGACCAACGGTGTGAAGGTCACCACCGATGTCGGAAAGGAAGCCAGCCACACGCCACCGTGAAAAAGAAAACGGTGCTGGACAGTAAGCCGGACAACTCTGCTGTAGAAGCCAGACGATTCCGGAAGAGTAATCGGCCAACAAATGCTAAAGAAGCCATCGTTGTCGGATAATTTTACTCATCGCTTTATCTCGCTCAAAAATTGAGAGTGGGAAGAGAGAGAAAGCAAACCACAAACGTTCTAATGTAAGTAATATTTTAAGCTATTTTTAGCTTATAAAAAAAATTATGAATAAATTTAATTTAGAGAATATGCACTAGATACCACAAAAAAACAAAAAGAATTAAGTAACTACCACTGGTGTCTGAGGGTGTTCTCTCTCTTTAAATATAATTACATTTATACCCATTTCATATATTACATGTTATATTCTTAAATATCACATCATTTTTTCACATCAATAACAAACTCTCTCTCCCCTCATGCACTCTCTCTCTCTTTCAGCTCTCTCTATTACTCTTTCTCTCTCTTCTCTTCCCTCATGCTCACTCACTTACGTTAAAACATCTGTCATTTTTTTTCTCTCTCACTCTCTCTCTCTCGTTTCTCTCATATCCACTCACCTAAGAACTTCTCCTATCTTGTTTCTCTCATATCCACTCACCTAGGAACTTCTGCTATCTCTATCTCTCTCTCTTCTCTCATATCCACTCACCTAGGAACTTCTGCTATTATTTTTTGGAACATGTTATTTCTTTGAATTACATGCAATATTAGTTAATTTCTCTTTTTAACATATTACTGTTTTATATAACATGCTATTTTTATATATTGAACGTTATTTAGTTTAATATAACATATGAAATATAAATATTAAATGTTATGTTACAAAATCTCATGAATCATTCATTCTCTCTAATCTAACATTAAAACAAAATAGGGTAATTATGTCTTTTCACTCCACAATTGAAACAACCCGACCCGTTTTTTTTAATAATAAATACAACATATAACTAAGCATCTCATACTACTTAATTAAACCAATCCAAACCACAACTCAACATTAAACCAGCAATAACCATTAAGCACAGCGGAAACATACCAACAATACAAAACCAATACATCATCAATACAATAACATTTTTAACCATTCTATCCAGCAACCTAACATCACTCTAACCAAGGTTCCAATAACATAAACATATATAGCCAACAACACACAAACGAGAACCTAGAGGCCTAGATCATCCTCCTCCGCATCGCCATGATTCCACGTCACAAACCTGCACACCACAAACAACAATTGAGATGTGTAAGTATTATCACAAATACTTAATGAGACAATCCTCCCATCTATTGGGCTATACACACAAACAATTGAGATTCCAATGTTTAACAAACAACAAACAAACACAACAAACCAGGAAAACCACGCAACAGACAAGCTGGTGTCGCCAACACCAGAGTGGTGTCGATCGACACTGGCCCCAACATGGTGTCGACCAACACCCACCTGGTGTCGATCGACACCGACCCTGCAACACGATCTGCACGAAGCCGAAAGTCGAAGAACCGTTTCCCAAATCCTCCAAATCGTCCAAAACTCATAGGAACCAACATCCAACCACAAAGACATAAGAATACAACACAAACAGCCACAAAACAAAAGATTCTCAGGCTTAGATGACGATGCACTCACCTCTTTGCAGGAAGTTTCTGACCAAAATATGACGAATCCAACACCTTAGGAAGCTTCTCTTTCGTCCTTAGCTCTAGATCTTCACTCCACGGGAACATATCTCACCAAAACAGCTTAGAATCTCCAAAATCTCCCAAGAACATTATCTTCTCTCTTTTCTCTCCAGACAAACACTCCTTCTCCACGATCTAGGTCGAGTTTTCTCTTATATATATATATCGGTTAGGAACTTCAATTGAACCAAACTAAACCAAAACGACAATTCAAAACAACCTGGTCGAACCAAAATTAATAGTGTCGATTGACACTCCTCTTGGTGTCGATCGACACTCACTCCCCAAATTTCTAATTTGGTTAGCGGATATTACAACAATAAACGTGGACCCAATGATATTTTCTATAAAAAAAAAATTTTGGTATCATTTCTTTCCACAATTGTGGTATTTGTTAATATCTATACTATTAATTGGGGAGTACAAAATAAGATTTTGGAAAAATTAAACATATCTAATATTTTTAAAAACATATCAAACAGGTTCAATTGCCAATATAATTTTTAAAAAAAAATAATAAACAACATATGGTAAACAAAAACTATTAGTCAAAATCTAATATTTGTGGAAATAATAATTATGAAATTAATTAAAAAATAAAAATTACTCGATATTTTTGGAAATGGTTTAAAATTGTTACCATAAAAGCAAAATTATTAAATTTGAAATTGTATATATGACGTAAAGATATTTATTTTGGTTCTAGATTTTGAGATATTTATAGAAATCTAATTTAATATTTGAATATTATCTTTTATTTTAGATTTTTAAAGTTTCTTAAGAAAACTATGATAATTAATTCGGCTTAATACATATGGAAAAAAAAAAGTTGATTGTTTGTTACCAAATATGAAAACCTTAATATATATTTACTATATATTTTCCTTTAAAGTTTAGAATATTCCAGTTTTTTAAATTGAGATATTTAATTATTTTTATTTTTGTAATAATTCTTTAATTACTGTTTGGTTTTAAATTTTGATTGAAAATATATCAATGTTGCAAAAAAATTGTATTCTGAATTTAAAATAAAATTAACTAACCCATATTTTAGGGAATAATTTTAATTTGTTATATTAATAATTAAGCATTTGTTGATTCAAGCGTTAAAAACCGAGTTTGCCCTAATTCTCTCTCAAACACGATAATCGAGGCGCCGCTAACATCACATTCCTCCGACGCCGGTAGAGCTCCGGCTCGCCGGCGTCGGGATCTCTCGATCTCTCCGCTCCTTTACTACTTCTTCTATTCCCTTAGTTTCATCTTTCAAGCTTTTTTCCCCTTTTGTTGTCTTCTTTTGTTCCCCGACCAAACCTCGACACCCACCCTAGAGCTAGACGAAGGCCTGTTTGTGTGCCCCTACAGAAGGATCTGGATTCCGGCGAACCCCATCCTCATCTATTCTCGTCCAGCCTTACCGTCGACGGTATTAAAGTCTCTGTGCTTCTCTTTTCCCCAATCCAAATTGGATTTTGCCATTGAAGCCTCCTCTTCCTCAACGGTACCTGTATCCTTATGTCGCGAGAAATCTTCCAGTGTTGCGAACCGTCTCTGTTTTTGGACTCTCGTCCCTAAGATCTGTCACACTATGAGCTTGGTGAACCCATGTCAACTCCCTTGGCCATCCCCAAAGTCTATTGGATCTCTGGAGATGAGCTCAAGACATGAAATTGGTTTGCTATCATCCCAGTTGGTCTCGCCCAACCTCCGAAACCCCATGTATATTCTATCTATCCTTATGTTATCTAGTAAACAATTCTTTTGTTTGTTGGTTGAACTCGGTGTCCGAAGACTGCATCTGAGAATCCACTTACCTAGAATGTTTGGTAGTAAAAAAATGTATGGTCGATACATGGTCCTTGCTCAAGTGCTGAATTTGTTCGTTAACTGGAAGAACCAAATCCCTTGTATCCCTATGCTAACTAGCGTTTCTAGTTCTCAACATATTTCCACCAACCGAACCAGTTTGGTGTTAACAACCACCCAACAGCCCAAACCTCATTCACTTTTATTATTGTCAAACCGCTTGCATACTTTGTGTGGATTTCTTGATCTCTTTGGCAAAGGGAGCCATAAGAGAGAGAACCCACCTGTACTGCTACGTTTTGACATATCCTTATGGCTCGTTTTGGTCTTTGCTTCCCTTGTTTGTGCTATTTGTGAAGTTCTGCTGCTCTATGGTCCTTTGCCCTGTACCTCAACGATGACATCCTACGATCTTCAGCAAACCACTCTCAGCACCATCACCATCATCCGGGCTTCAGCCCACCGAATCCCTGCCATTGCATTGCTCCTGCTAATGCTCCTTGCTCCAGTGAGACCCTTGGCTTTGATTCCTCTACAAACGTCACAATGTCTTAAGACCGTGACCACCTTGTCTTCTGTCGAATCCTTCGACGTTGTTCAATCTAGCAACTGTGACCTCACATGGCTCAAACTGCTTCTTAGCGTTTGCTTCACAGCTCTCTCGGACTTGTGATTGATTTTATTTGTTTCTTTGATTATGGCTTTGGGGAAAGCCTTTGTTTGTAACCTTTTAAACCTTTGGGATTTGCTTCCCTCCTGTAATGTTTCTATTTGAGTGAATGGAAGCTTCAGTTTGTCCAAAAAAAAAAAGCATTTAAACTTCAAATCAGAATCAAATATAGTTTTTTACCTTAATAATAGTTTTAAATTTTACTTTAATAAAGAAATCAGAATCCAATATAGGATCCTAATTATTTGGACTTGTCATAACTCATTTACTGTGATTGATCAGAAATATAATTTTATAACAATACGCCTTTTGTTTTGTAACTCGGGGAGTACACTTAGAAAAAAAAAAGCAAATCAGAAATGAACATATACTAAATGTGCGGATCTGTTTGTTAGCCAATATGTCTGAGTTACGATCATGTGTTGCTATTCAGATCTAGAATATATATACGCTGATCCAAACAGATTCCAAATCTGCAAAACAATTGATAACACTCTAATTTACATGTTTTTAGCATCCTTTTTTGTCCATATTTTGCATTGTTCATACCTCTAACTTAGCATTTTTAGACCATTTACTGTAGGAATCAAGTTTTAGAGCATTTAGGGTGTTGTATTTCTGCATTTGCATATATTGGATGAAAACATGTGCTAAAGAGCCAAAAATGTGGAAAAACAAGGACAACTCGAGCATGTACCCGAAGGAGCCATCGAGCTACAAGAACAAGTCCGAACCCCAACACGATCGAAGAGGATCCAAGAGCGCGAAGAGCAACCCGAAGATCCACCCGAGGAGTTACCCGACTCAAGCCTCGTGCACCCCATCGAGTAGACCATCGAGCAGGTCTGGGAAGCTAGGTCAAATGGGTTTCCATATATAAACCCCCTCTTTCCCTAGCTCGCAAACGAGCACGCCGCAGACCCTCAAACCAGAGAGCGAGAGCTTCTGTGAGAGGACTGAGCGACTCAACATATTTTTCTTATTTTTGCACTTTTATTTTGTAGTTTTTCATAGATCTTTGATCCCTACTCTTTTCTACTCTATCTTTTTATTAATGTCATTCTCGTTTATTTCTATGGCTTTATCATTTGTTTCTATGTCCGAGTAGTATAGCAAAGTTTCTAGGGATGGGATAGATGATTAGGTGTTCTTGATCGGTTAGGATGTTTTAGTTGATTGTTATGATAAATAAATTTCCTTCTAGGTTGATGTTCTTAATGCGGTCAACAGACCGACAGGTTGAGACTAGATCTAGGGCGTTTATAATGCTACAGGCCGAAAGGAGTAGATAAAATGCTTGATTAGGTCAATACTAGAGGTATACTTAACTTTGAGTGACAAAATCAGATAAGTCTAAGTATATTGACAAAAATGAATTGTTCTTAATGCCTGCTTGTTCATATTGCTAGTGCGACAGTGTGGTAGTATGTTCAAGGTTGATTGTTACTAGTGCGACAGTGTGGTGACAAGGTTTTAGAGGTTCATTGTCTAGGAAATAATTGCTTGAGGCATGTAAGGCATCCGTATCGGTCTAGAACACTTAGGATTCGATTACCCCCATCCTTAGGAACTTTCGTATTTCATTCTTTGCATTTTCCTTACTTACTCGACTACTTACCCGATCAGGTACACGATAACCTGTATCGAGTAATACCTCGAGCTGTTCATAGTTCACTTGCATACTAGATTCCCCCACTCGATCCTGTACTCGATTGCTTGCATCGAGTGCTTAGGTCGTGTGGTTTACTTGTTTATATTCTCTTGCTTTGTTTATATTAGGTTAATTAGAACCAAACCCCCTTATTGCTTGGCTTGACTTGCTTGATTCTGATTGCATCCTATCTGCTAGCATACCAACCATTTGGATTGATAACCCTTTGTACTACAACTGCATAGGGAATTGATACCCTTGGTGAAAACTAGTCTATCAATTTGGCGCCGTTGCCATTTGGTTATTTCTTTTTGCTACGTTTAGGATTTCAGGACTTGCTAGATCAAGTTCGTTTGTTTATATTTGTTTCGGATACTGACTTGTTTGCTTTCATCTTTGTTTGTTTTGAATCTCAGGTACCAAAACCCGAGCAAACACCCGACCCGACACTCGATCACCTGATCGAGTTGATTCTCGAGTACACACTCGGATACTTGCCTGTGCATGCAAACACGATCCAGAGGTAGCCAGAACCTGAGTCCTTTCATCGACAACATCGACAGACCTCGGCTACTCAGACGACAACAAGTTCAACCGGAACTAGAA
>NC_025704.1:24194382-24196696 GCF_000633955.1 Camelina sativa | reverse complement strand
GTTCGAGAATCACAAACTGAAGAACAACCCGAAGTGGGACCCGATGACCTACTCGATAGTGTTGATCGGATGATGCATCGAGTAGATGTTGAGAAAGGAGAACAGCCTCAACCACCTGCAATGGTAGGAGGGGAGTTAGAGGAAAGATTCAGTGCTGCACTTGACATCCAGTTGGAGGCGCTTGCAGAGCGAATGGCTAAGTGCAAGGCTCCACCACCTAAGCTTTTGCCCCCACATGAGCTTCAGCAGGAAGCTGCAAAGGAAGCAGCTAGATTGGAGGATGAGGTTAAGGAGGCTGTCAAGGAGATCGGATTTGAAATTCTGAGAAGTGGAATTTGTTTAGATCCCGAGGTAAGAATTGAGGAAAAACTTGCAGATCCTGGCTCTTTCACATTGCCATGTTCAATAGGATTTCAGATTTTCAAGAGCTGTTTGTGTGATCTTGGAGCTTCGGTCAGCATTATGCCGCTTTCAGTTCCTAACAAGCTGGGATTCACCGACTTCAAACTGAGTAAGCAGTATCTGGTTCTAGCTGATAGAACGGTAAGACATTCGATAGGCATTTTGGAAAATCTGCCCCTAAGGATTGGGAGACTGGAAGTGCCTACCGACTTCATGATCCTGGATATGGATAAGGAACCGAATGATCCACTGATTTTAGGAAGACCATTCTTGGCAACAGTTGGTGCGATTATCGAAGTAAAACGAGGCAAGATCAGGATAGAACATGGTGAGGACTTCAAGATGGAGTTTGATGTGAAGAAAGGGGCTAAGAGACCAACCATAGAGGGTCAAGCTTTCTCCACCAGGACCAAACAAAGAAAAATGCTACATCTTAAAGAGGTCAACACTACATTTGCCATGGAACCTGGACAAAATCTGGCAGATCTTCTTGACCAAACTATTGCAGTGGAGAGGATTCCAGAACCTCTTCCACACGGATCCCATGCTTAAAGAGCATGAAGAGTCAAGCTTAGTGACTTTAAACAAGCTCACTTGGGAGGAAGTCTCTAAGGTATCTTTTAGTTTTAGTCTATTTGCTTTATTTTCTTTTATTTAATTTTTCTATTTTTGCAATTTTATAAAAAATAAAAAAAAAAAAGAAGAAAAAAATAGAAAATTGGGAAGAGGGAATTGGTAAACCCGAGGGTCAACCCGACACCGTACTCGACGCGCCTGATCGTGTCCCTGCTCGGGTAGCGAATGGAGTCTGAATTCCACAAGCCAAGCCCACTCTCGATGAAGCCCACCAACCGAAACCCTAGCCTATTTAAGGAGGTCGAACCCTTCTCCCTCCTCATCACCGATAAGTCTCCCTCATTCTCTTAAGCTTTTCAATTTCCATAAGTTTCTATTCTTCTCTCTCGATTTCAAGCTCATTCGATTTTCTTTGGAGACTAACCCTATTAATCCCAAGAACTAGCTTTTCTTCTTCTTCTCAAGTAATCGATATGGAGCCAACCGCTAGAACCTACCAAAGGAAAGGAAGAAGATCCACCTCCGCCGCTGCTACAACCGGAGGAGACGCTGCTGAAGTTCAACAATCCCAAGGAAGAGGAAACGTTCCATATTCCTGACCGTTAGGTGGACGTTTAGCCTCCCCAACCCGATGCACAACTCGATCCACCACCCGACCTGATGCTCGAGTAACCGATCGAGTAAGCCCCCGAGTTCTCTCACCGAGTCCAATGGTGAGTGCTGTCCGCCGTTCTCCTCGACGTAGGGACCTGTATACGTCCGAAAAGACACTTACCGGCCCTATGGAGGTCGATTCTGATGCTGGAGGAGAAGAATAAGGTGAGATCCAAACCTCTTGATCAAGGAGTAGAGCCGCAATTGCAAGGGGGAAGAGACCGGCTTCGGAGAAGGCTGAGAAGGTGGTTGAGAGAGCAGTGGTTGAAGAAGATCAACACGCTGAGGAGGAGGAAAGAGAAAGAGAAGAGGAGCATAGAGAGAGAACCCGCCAAGCCTCGCGGAGGCTTAATCAAAAGGAAGTCGACACTCCGGCTAGACTATTCAAGGTCTTCCGGAAGATGAGCTTTGTTGGTACCTGATACCCTCACCGTGAGACAATTAAGCAATTGGGAATCGCTAGAGACGTCGAGTTTTTGTTTGATATGTGCCACCTGGGCAATATGATGTGATCCCATCTAGAAGCTTATANAGACTGGGAATGTGAACGACCATGAGCTTCAGTTATTGGATGTCGCATTATGTGGAGTTTTGGATAGTGCTAGGGATGGAATACCACTAGTAGGAGACATAGTTGATACTGGTATGTTGTTCGTGCTACTCGATCAATTCCTGTACTTGA
>NC_025704.1:24194045-24194322 GCF_000633955.1 Camelina sativa | reverse complement strand
CTCGGCTACTCAGACGACAACAAGTTCAACCGGAACTAGAAACCATTGACGAGACGATGAATAATCAGAACGGTCCGCCAGCTCCTCAAGCAAGGACCAACATAGGAGCAGGAGATGCTCCGACTACTCACACTCAGAGGAATGGCATTGTGCCACCAGCTGTGCAGAACAACAATTTTGAGATCAAGAGTAGTCTCATCCAGATGATACAGAGCAACAAGATTCATTGACTGCCAATGGAGGACCCATTGGATCATCTGGATGAATTTGATAGGCT
>NC_025704.1:24191604-24192799 GCF_000633955.1 Camelina sativa | reverse complement strand
CCCACATGAGCTTCAGCAGGAAGCTGCAAAGGAAGCAGCTAGATTGGAGGATGAGGTTAAGGAGGCTGTCAAGGAGATCGGATTTGAAATTCTGAGAAGTGGAATTTGTTTAGATCCCGAGGTAAGAATTGAGGAAAAACTTGCAGATCCTGGCTCTTTCACATTGCCATGTTCAATAGGATTTCAGATTTTCAAGAGCTGTTTGTGTGATCTTGGAGCTTCGGTCAGCATTATGCCGCTTTCAGTTGCTAACAAGCTGGGATTCACCGACTTCAAACCAAGTAAGCAATATCTGGTTCTAGCTGATAGAACGGTAAGACATCTGATAGGCATTTTGGAAAATCTGCCCCTAAGGATTGGGAGACTGGAAGTGCCTACCGACTTCATGATCCTGGATATGGATAAGGAACCGAATGATCCACTGATTTTAGGAAGACCATTCTTGGCAACAGTTGGTGCGATTATCGAAGTAAAACGAGGCAAGATCAGGATAGAACATGGTGAGGACTTCAAGATGGAGTTTAATGTGAAGAAAGGGGCTAAGAGACCAACCATAGAGGGTCAAGCTTTCTCCACCAGGACAAAACAAAAAAAAATGCTACATCTTAAAGAGGTCAACACTACATTTGCCATGGAACCTGGACAAAATCGGGCAGATCTTCTGGACCAAACTATTACAGTGGAGAGGATTCCAGAACCTCTTCCACACGGATCCCATGCTTAAGGAGCATGAAGAGACAAGGTTAGTGACTTTAAACAAGCTCACTTGGGAGGAAGTCCCAAAGGTATCTTTTAGTTTTAGTCTATTTGCTTTATTTTCTTTTATTTAATTTTTCTATTTTTGCAATTTTATTTTATTTTTTTTTTTTTAAAAAAAAGAAGAAGAAAAAAATGGAAAATTGGGAAGAGGGAATTAGTAAACCCGAGGGTCAACCCGACACCGTACTCGACGCGCCTGATCGTGTCCCTGCTTGGGTAGCGAGTGGAGTCCAAATTCCACAAGCCAAGCCCACTCTCGGCGAAGCCCACCAACCGAAACCCTAGCCTATTTAAGGAGGTCGAACCCTTCTCCCTCCTCATCACCGATAAGTCTCCCTCATTCTCTTAAGCTTTTCAATTTCCATAAGTTTCTATTCTTCTCTCTCGATTCCAAGCTCATACGATTTTCTTTGGAGACTAACCCTATTAATCCCAA
>NC_025704.1:24150616-24189534 GCF_000633955.1 Camelina sativa | reverse complement strand
TATACATGCTCTCAAAAGCAACCGGTTGGAGTGAGGGAAGCTCACAAAAGGATCGGTTGATTGAAGAAGATGAACAAGTTCCTGGTGAAGAAGGTGAAGGATCTTGCCGGTTCAGTGAAGGTAATGGGAGGTCAGATCAAAGAGTTGCAAGACAAGGCAAGCTGTGCCTCAGCTCCTACCTCGGCACAAGCACCTACATGGATGGGGAGAAGCGGACCACTAGGAGGAACTCGAGGACTGCCACCTCCTGTACCTCAAAGAGCATCATCATACGAGCCCCAAGCTGAGGAGGACATCACCCGACNTATTGTGTTTTATTTTCTTATTTTCGTTATTTCAAATTTTTGCATGCTAGTTTTATTCATTTGAGTCTGCATCTATGTGCATTAAAAAAGCCAAAAAATTTGAAAAATTTCGAAAAAAAAATAAAAAATAAAAATAAAATAAAATAAAAATAAAAGAGTGTTCATGTAGTTGCATTTACATATTAGGATTGAGTCTAGTTTGTTTCATATAGGATTGTTGCATATGCATCTTAGGGAACAATGATTAAAACCACCTTATTTAAAATCAAACCTTAGGATTGAAGCTATAACCCTTAATCACAGTTCATTGTTGCTAGATCAGTCTTTGGAAAAAAATGAAAAATCTTTGCTTTGACCCTTTGTGTCGATTGAATGCTTCCTCCACTTGCTTGAACATTAGAACATCTCTATATTATTGGATTTAATTTGAACTTTAATAGTCTTGCTTATGGAACTTGAATACTTGCTCATGGTAACTCTAAACTCGGGTTAGCACTCCACTTTCTACCAATCTTTTCGTTTAACCCGATTCATTTGTCCTACCCATGAACCCAAACCTTTCTTTCAAACCTTGTTGTGAATTGTTGAGTGAGGCCTTTTTCATTGTGCTATAGGTTGTGAAACCTTGAGAGTATTGAGAACGACAAAGAACTGCCTCTTGATTTAGCTAAGTTAGATTTGAACTAGCTAATAGATTCGGTTTTGAAAGATAGGTGGTTAGAATGTTTATTTGGGGATGGGTTGTGGAATATAAAAAAAAAAAAAGAAAAGTCCCTAAGGTTAGAATTAATTAGCTCTAAGTCTCTAAGTAAAAAAAAAAAAAAAAAAAAAGAGATTTTGCTATAGTCTCCTAGAAAGAAAGAAGAATATATATATATATTTGGAGTCTAGCAAAGAAAGAAAAGCAAAAAAAAAAAAAAAAAAAAAAAAAAAAAAGAGAAAAAAATTCTTGCTATAGTCTCCTAGAAAGAAAGAAAAGAATATATGTATATTAGGAGTCTAGCAAAGATTAAAAGAAAATAGAAAAAAAAAAGAGATTAAGAGCTAGAAGTTTAAAGTCTAAAAGTCTAAACTTTAGGGAGTAAAAAAAGAAAAAAGAGTTAAAATCAAGGGTGTGGGTAGTTAAATTCTAGGAGGTTTAAATAAAAAAAAATATGATGAATGTATGAGAAAAGGGTAGATCTTCAAGAGTTAAGCTTTGTATGCCCAAATTGTTCTCAGTCTTAGATAGTTTTCACGACTGTCTAGCATTCCACTTTTTGAGAGAAAACCACCTAAAGAATTTGCTTGAAACCACCTTATCGAAAAGTCTTACCATTGAAACCGATTGAGCCTGATTCACCTTCCATTTGCAAGAATTCACCAAATATCTAATTGAATGTGAAAGAGATGTTCCTTATCTTTAGTTTGAGGTTGAGCTAGATCGATGAATGGTAATAGGCATATAAAAATATTTGTAAGTATGTTGATTGATCTTAGCACCATTAAACTATCTTTAAGAACTATAGCTTGCATCCTTCGGTTAGCATCTTAAGGTTATGAGTCCCCACTTTCAAACCGTACCTTCTTACTTCCTTGCTAGAGGACTAGCAAGATTTAAGTTTGGGGGTCTGATAACATTCTAATTTACATGTTTTTAGCATCCTTTTTTGTCTATATTTTGCATTGTTCATACCTCTAACTTAGCATTTTTAGGTCATTTACTGTAAGAATCAAGTTTTAGAGCATTTAAGGTGTTGCATTTCTGCATTTGCATATATTGGATGAAAACAAGTGCTAAAGAGCCAAAAATGGGGGAAAACAAGGACAATTCGAGCATGTACCCGAAGGATCCATCGAGCTACAAGAACAAGTCCGAACCCCAACACGATCGAAGAGGATCCAAGAGCGCGAGGAGCAACCCAAAGATCCACCCGAGGAGTTACCCGACTTCACCCTCGTGTACCCCATCGAGTAGACCATCGGGCAGGTCTGGGAAGCTAGGTCAAATGGGTTTCCATATATAAACCCCCTCTTTCCCTAGCTCGCAAACGAGCACGCCGCAGACCCTTAAACTAGAGAGCGAGAGCTTCTGTAAGAGAACTGAGGGACTCAACATTTTCTTCTTGTTTTTGTACTTTTATTTTGTAGTTTTCTTAGATCTTTATCATATAATTTTTCTACTCTACTCTATCTTTTAATATAATGTCATTTTCGTTTATTATGATTGCCTTTTCATTCCTTTCTATGTCCGAGTAGTGTAGCAAAGTTTCTAGGGATGGGATAGATGATTAGGTGTTCTTGATCGGTTAGGATGCTTTAGTTGATTGTTATGATTGATAGATTTCCTTCTAGGTTGATGTTCTTAATGCGGTCAACAGACCGACAGGTTGAGACTAGATCTAGGGCGTTTATAATGCTACATGCCGAAAGGAGTAGATAAAATGCTTGATTAGGTCAATACTAGAGGTATACTTAACTTTGAGTGACAAAATCAGATAAGTCTAAGTATATTGACAAAAATGAATTGTTCTTAATACCTGCTTGTTCATATTGCTAGTGCGACAGTGTGGTAGTATGTTCAAGGTTGATTGTTACTAGTGCGACAGTGTGGTGACAAGGTTTTAGAGGTTCATTGTCTAGGAGATAATTGCTTGAGGTATGTAAGGCATCCGTATCGGTCTAGAACACTTAGGATTCGATTACCCCCATCCTTAGGAACTTTCGTATTTCATTCTTTGCATTTTCCTTACTTACTCGACTACTTACCCGATCAGGTACACGATAACCTGTATCGAGTAATACCTCGAGCTGTTCATAGTTCACTTGCATACTCGATCCCCCCACTCGATCTTGTACTCGATTGCTTGCATCGAGTGCTTAGGTCGTGTGGTTTACTTGTTTATATTCTCTTGCTTTGTTTATATTAGGATTATTAGAACCAAACCCCCTTATTGCTTGGCTTGACTTGCTTGATTCTGATTGCATTCTATCTGATAGCATACTAACCATTTGGATTGATAACCCTTTGTACTACAACTGCATAGGAAATTGATACCTATGGTGAAAACTAGTCTATCAACAATTTAAACCAAAAAATTATTAATATAAACATTTAACGATATCAAAACCATATTAGTATCTCTAACTATTATTGGCTGGAAGCATTATCCGCAAATCATTCATATCAAATAATGCTTTGAAAAAAACTAACCATATATACATTTGATTTACACCAAAAAAACTATTAATATAAAACATTTAAGGAAACCAAAACTAAATCAGTATCCCTAACTATTAGCTATGAGCATTAATTGGAAATTATTCATACCAAATAATTAGTTTGGATATTATTTAAATTATTGAATATATTAAACAATTAGGCATATTAAGAAATTCAAAAGAATATTCTGAAACCGACTAAGCTATCCTATAAATATAGTCATCGTGTGAATTGAAATTAGGATCTGTATCACTCAGAATTTACCAAAAACTATCGAACCCTATTATCTCCATAACCAAAACGTATTCTCAATAGAGATTTCTTTTTAAAATAAAAAATGAAGCATGTTTTTGTGGTTTGTTGTTGCTCAAGTTTTTTTCCTTCCAGGTTTGGTTTTCTTTAGAACCCAAGAGATATCACAAGGCAAACACTCAAACTAATGGTGTTGTGTCAGATTCTCTTTTAGGAATATTTTCCAGTTTGAATTTGAACCCGCGGCTGAATAAATATCAATCTTGTGACTGATATTGGGAAACATAACTCTTTGGTTGGATTTGTTTTAGTACCCACGGCTAACACTTTGGTTGGATGTTAAAGTCTTTTAGACAAAGAAGCAGAACACTTTGGTTGGATTGGTTTTGGTATTGGAAAAAAACATAGAAACAATTATGTTTTGTTACCTTTAATCTTGGCTATTTTAGAATCATATGGTGAACATCTTGCCAAATTCTTCTTTAAAATGCTCCTGAGATTAACCCAAATACAAAGTCTTTTTTTCTTTGAATTTACTTTTAACAAATTTAAATCTCACAACCTTTTACTTTCATCTGATGATTAAACAAACATATAGCAACCTCTGATCTACAAATTAAATTAAATTGTATACATGAGTTTAGTAAATGATATAATAGCATGTGCAAATAATGATACATGAGTTTGTGATCACATAAATATAATTCAAAAAATAGCAACCACAGATCTACAAAACCTTAAAATCGAAACCCAAAACTGAAATTGGAATACCTTTGAGTGAAAGTTCATTGAGCTCTTCCTGCAAAATAGAAAAATAATTGATGGATTAATGCCAAATTATGTAAACTAAAACCTTAAATATGTGCAAATCAAAAAACTCAAATACAATGTCACCTTATATGTCAAATTCGACCACAACTATTCGATTTACAAAGATGAAGATGACGATAATTAAGAAGAGGGAACAAGATTGAGAGTTGGAGAACGAGACAAAGAATAAAGAACAACACAAAGATTGAGAAGGAATAATAATGGAGATTGATAATGGATCGAGACTAAGATTGATAGATCGAGACAGAGACTGAAGATTTAGAGCGAGGGAACGAAATTACAACGATAGAAATGTGAAAGTTAAGAGGAGGGAACAAGACAAGGATTGAGCGGGTGGGTGAAAGAAAGAAGAGAGGAGAGATAGCTAAAAGTAATTTATTTTCTATTTTTTAAATTATCACTAAATTTTTAAAAATATATATCACTAAATTTTAATTGTATAAAATAAAATATAGTTTTAAAAATATTATAAAATAACTTTCTATTTTACAATGGGTAGTTATTATCATTATTAGTATATATTACTAATCCAAATTAAATTGAGTAAAATAAAATATATTTAATACATTAGCCAAACCAAATATATTACTTTATTTCATAAAATACATTATTTTGTTAACAAAAGTATATACTATTTTATTTTAAATCAAATTGTTATGTGATTGTGTGATAATTTCACAAACCTGAGTTTAAGGGAATGAGATGAGAATATGAATTTGATGAACATGGACGAGATGGAAGTACAGGGGATGGGAAGAAAGGAGACATAACGGAATGGAAACATAAATTTGCAAAAAAAACATATATAGAACATGTTACAAGTAAAATAAATTAGCGATTGCAATCTTATAAGTAACATATTTTTTCTTCCAATTTATCGAATGTAAAGCGATAAAAATTATAAAATTAAAATACATTAAATGTTATTTTTTAATAGTTTAAAAAAACTAGAAGAAATGTAAGATTATATAGATAAATCAAATATAAAGTAATAAGAAGAAAGAAATAATTAGTTTTGTGATATTTTTACTATGACATATGGTATATAAATATACTATATACTGTATATTATATTGTTTTTGTCCGAAACAGAATTTCAGGAATTTTTGTTTTTGTTTCGTCCCATTTTTAAGGAATACAAAATATTTCTCATAATTGGAATATCCCATATTGGAAATGCACTGTTTCATGCGAAATGCATTTGAGAATGCTTATAAAACAGAATGGGACATAATGAAAAGAAACATGAATTATTTTCACTCTTAAAATATTTATGTTTATCTGTAACAGAGTTTAATTATTTTAATGGTTTTATATCCATTATGATAGGACGGGACATGTTTTTTTTGTCCTGAATCCATAAACTTACCATATTTTTCTTACGATATTTTAGTGTAGTTATCTTACAAAAATTAATCCATTCATTCTTTTTGTCTATTATATTAAAACAAATTAAGATAATTCCTCGATCCCTAGTTACCCTTTAATTCATGCGGATCATTACACAAATTAATAAATAAAAATAATTAAGGAAAAAGATAACGATAGTGATCTGTTCTATCTTGTTCCTCTACGTCTCTCTATCCGCTCGAGGCCTGTGCCTTCCATTTTTATGTCAAACCTCAATTGAAGATTTCTTACATCATCATCATCTTCTCCTCCAGAAGAAAATAAAAGAACCCTAATTAGTTTACAGAGAAGATGTGGGGAGTTGGAGGAAACTACTACTGGCGAAAGAGGAACAACAACAACGGAGGAGGAGAAGGAGGAGAAAGCGAAGCGATCGTTGTGGTATTCGCTTGGATGTCTAGTGAAGAACGCAATCTCAAGAACCATGTCGATCTCTACTCTTCTCTTCTTTGCGATTCTCTCGTTTGCCATTCTCAATTTCTCAACATGTTTGATCTCTTTACCTCTCTCTCTCTCTCTCTCTTTTCAATTTCTCCATTTTCATAATTGAGATTGATCCTCGATTCAATCTTGATTTCGTGTAATAGGTTTCTTCCAGACAAAGCTGCGGACTTAGCTTCTAATGTTGTGACTGAACTTGTGAAGGTACAAAAAGGTTGAAACTTTGATTGTTTTTTGTTGATCTAATTAATCTCATCAGAAGCTTATTTAGTTCCTCGTTTTGATGATTTTGTTGTAGGAGCTCAAAGCAAAGCCAGTTCCTTTAGTTTTTGCTTCTTTCTCAGGTGGTCCTAATGCTTGTATGTATAAAGTTCTTCAAGTAAGGTTTTGTTTTGTCACCATTCTACTCAACATTTGATGTCTTCAGAAGGATTGAGTATTAACCAAGATCAGTCTTTTTGTTTATATATGAAGATACTTGAAGGAATATGTGAAACAGGACTAAATCAGGTATGCCATTGTTGTTTTTTTCATTCTTGTTACATCTCTAGATGAATCTTAGGTTAATGGGTTTTTGGTTCATCTCAGGATGATTGTAGATTTGTTAGAAACTGCATCTCAGGCTTTATCTATGACTCATGTCCTGTGGATTTCACAAGCGACTTAGGAGCTCGATTAGCGGTTCATCCATCTACCCTCAAAATGTCAAATCCACCTAAACCGTTTGTATGGGCAGCGAATGGTCTTGCTTCGAGTCTCGATTATGTTTTCCTCAGCAGGTTTGAATCACAGCGAGCCGAGTACTGGCAGACTCTTTACTCTACTATAGTAAGAGCCTTTTTTTTTTTTTTTACATACTATGAAATGGTGAAAGAGTTCTTAACTTTGAGTTTGGTTTTACCTCTCTCTCATTTGCATTCTTTCTTTTATGCTTTTTGGGTGCAGAATATGAAAGTACCTTATCTCATTCTATGCTCTGAAAACGATGATCTCGCTCCTTATCAAACTATACACAATTTTGCTACACGTCTCCAAGAACTAGGAGGAAATGTAAAACTTGTAAAATGGAATGATTCCCCTCATTGTGGTGAGTAACTGAGTATATACCGACACATAGTGATGTTTTAATCTTCAAAACAAGTTCTTAATGGTCGGAACCTTAATCAATACATAATGCTTTCAGGTCATTATCGTTATAACCAGGTTGATTATAAAGCTGCTGTATCCGAGTTCTTGTCAAAAGCAGCGTTAGTATACTTGCAGAAGACAAGAAGTATCGACAGAGAAGCTATGAAAGAAACTCAATGTGATGATGAGATAACAGAGCCAATTCAAAGCTTGGGGCAATCGACCTCTGGTCTTAACCGAAGCTTCAACGGAACTCCACTTGTCACAACTGATCATTTCTTCGTGCCTAGCACTGTAGGTTACTACGTGGGAAACGGAGGGTCTGTGCAAGATGTACACAAACAAGATATGATTTGTTTGTCCAGTACTCAAACCGATGACACAGTTAAACCCAATGGTGTTCTTGGCCAAATCTTATTCGATGTTTATATTCCGAAGAATGTCGAGGATTGGGATGTAAAGTTGTCGGAAACCAGGCGGTCTAGGCGGAAACCGGGGATGAGGTTTATACGTAGATCGAGATTGTAATACTTCTTGAGTTTATTATACATATCTAAATAAGTATTCATTTGGTCTCTTCAGATACTATGGCAGAGGAATCCCATTTGGTTTTCCCTCGCATAAATCTAATAAATCAATAAAGTAAGATCTATTTTGCAGACAAGCAGAGTGTTTTCTTGGCTGTGTTAATCAAAGACTACTTCTCAATATCTGCAAGATCCAGTAAGTAAAGTAGTCTTATATACAACTGATTCTTTCTTTTTGTGCTTTACCAATTCTGGTTAATACCCGCGACTTGGACTGCGTTTACCATTGAGATCAGAAGAGTCACAAAGGTCACGGAACAGTAAAAATTGGAGGAAAACAAATTCAGTGATTTTTAGTTGTCTTTGCAGTTTCTGCTATAACCAGAGGAAGATGATAGTCTTGATTGTGACTGGAAAAACTCAAACGGAGTTCCAGGGCCAAATGAGCGCCGAGTTGCGTTTGGAGAATCTGACAACAGAGGCTCATAGACCGGGCTTCTGCTCTTGGGCTGAATGATGGATAGTGGAGATGCGTCCTTCTCGATTGTCCTTGGTTGCGGTTCAATGTTTCCTAGAGTCAGTATTGGACCGCCTGTTCGTTCAGCTTGCTGGAGTATATTGATCTTGCTGGGTCTGTATGTATAGCGGAAGTACTTCAATGCGAAAATTGGACCCATGCCTGCTCCAACAATTAGCTGCACAAGAGAGAGAAACAAAGTATTAGTCCTCTTCGGTGTTTGGTAATGGAGATTTATACACAGGTGCTAGGAGATGACTATGATTGATAACTCACAAACATCGTTATCCAGTAAGAAGGTTGAGAACAGAGGCGGAACATGATTGTGTACATTCCCGATGATGGTATGGCGCTGAAGAGAAAGTTTATGACATAAAAACCAACCAGATTTCCCCAAATGGAAAGGTGTTGCAACACCGTAAAGGAACTGCAACGAATCAAAGAAAAAAAAAGAGAGAGAATAAGCACTAAGCATGGGAGTTTGTATTGCGAACATGCACATTTAAATGTGATGTATGAGTCTATATGTGTGTAGCCGCAAGGAAAAGGAAGCTGTACTTGGTTTCTTGAGCCACAACAAAAGCTTGAAGCCATATACATCCAGAGAGAGCTACCATTCCAAGCTCCTCCATTTCACTTTTCTCATAAGCATATGCGTGTATGGTTATTACAAATACAACAATTGCCTGCAAACAAATTCCAGAATTCAAATATATACGAGGGAAGATGAACACAAAGGAAGAACGAAGAAGAAAAAGTTACTATAAACATTTCAACTGGGTGTGTGGAGTTTGCATAGTAAATTTGTACTTTATCACTTAGTAGATGTAAACTTTTGAAGTAGTGAAGAAAATGAACTCGATTGAGTAGATTTGAGATGACTGTACTCACGTGAAAAAGGGATCGGCCAAACCACCCCGCAAATGTGCTTGGGTTTAGAAGCCTGTGTAGTTTTACAAAAAGATGAAATTAACAAATATGCATGAACGTACAAACAGTTGTTACCTTCAGAAATCGTAAAACAAGATTTAGACACGATTGATCAAGCATACCTTCCAGCTTGGCAGTAGAACAAAATTTGAGGGTGTTGCATCACTGATGCTTCACTAAGATCTTTATCAATTACGCTAACAAGAACAGGAACACTGGTGTAGAAAACGTTATAAGCCATCAAGCTCACCGAATTGAAAAGACTGGTTCCAGAAACGCCTGAAATAAACGAGAAGCTACGTAGATTCTGTTGTCAGTATGTCAGGAAGACAGTAACAACCTGGATGCAATTTACTGACAACATATCTGAGATAATAAACTTACAATATCTGGATGAAGCATATCAGCAATGATTTGTAGAAGGAATACTGGGACAAAAATGCTGTCCGGTTATATGAATACCTCCCATGAACAAGAATCAGTCTTTTGAGAAACCTGAATCCTGCGATTAAATAATCCATCAAAAACCAATCAGAAACTGTTTTAACTGGCTAAAACAATTAATCCATGCAACACAATCCAAAAGCATGGATATGAAGGTAGATGGAAAATATGTACATGATATGTATCTTCAAGCTATTATTATGGAAAAAGTATCTTGCTAATGCTCTTACTTCCAATGCTATAATCTGCAGCTCTTGCTGCCTGCAGCCCTTCTCTTCCGCTGATGCCGACCCCAATATCAGCTTGCTGTATCATTCTTACATCATTCCCACCGTCACCAATTGCAAGGGTTCGATAATCGCAGGATTTTAAGATTTCAACTAACTGCAAAGTCGAGAGAAATAAGTTAAAATAAAACATCAAATAAGATGAGCATTGAAAGGCCACTTGGAAAATAGTGAATACTAAAAAAAAATGTAATTAGAGACAATAGCACCTAACGTTGGGTGGGGTACCTGGGCTTTTTGTGAAGGTGTTACGCGACAACATATGGCTGTCCTAGAAAGTATAGCTAATTCAACAAAATCCTTCCGATGGTGTTTCAACGCAATTTCTAGCGCCCAGCCATCAATGACAAATGCCACGTCCTGTACGACCCATAAAATTATTCTCTGATACAGGTGACAGGAAATTGTTCCAAGGATGCAAAATTTCAAAATTTTAGCTTAGACGGTGAACCTTGGGTTCTGAAGCTGTAACCCGCATTGTAAGCAAAACCCTCTCCAAACTTCGAGAAACATCTTCTTCAGTTTTTCCATCAATCATCAGAAGTTGACCTTTAGGCTCTGATATAAACATGATTATGGGAGAAAAGCTTGATAAGTAGCAATAGGCAAATCTTTCTAACACAAATAACATAAAAGAGGAAATGATCCCAACTTACCTGGGGAGATAAAATTACATGAAAGAGCAATCTGTATAGCTGTATTCTGCTTATCTCCGGTCAGCATCCAAAAGTTTATGCCCGCTTTTCTAAGTGTCTCGATTGTCTCTGGTACACCATCCTAAGTAAATAAGGCAAAAATATATATATAAGACAGTCCTCTCCTATATAGGGTGCTACATAATATTACACTGTGAACCTCACTATGTCCTGGACATGTAAACTTTACCTGCAAGCGGTCTTCTATTGCAGTGACCCCTAGAATATAAAGATCATGTTCCAACCTTTGACAGACCTCAGCAATTCTCCACTGTGACATGAGAAACATATCATTTTGAGGCAATCAAGTGCATCAACTTAGCCAGTTAAGTTGTACGTAAAAAAAAACTCATACTTCATAACTGCTTAGTGAACAACAGAAAGGGAGAATTGTTTCAGTTACCTCCCTATCAACCAGAAGACTACTAGCCTCTTTAAACTTCACTGACCACTCTAGATACTCATTCTCTTCCAGTTCACGCCAAGCTAAACACAATGTTCGGAGCCCCAGCTGGGAATAGTGTTCTACGGCGTCGCCAATAGTTCGGGTTTGTTGACCTAAAAGCATAGAGGAGAATAAACGGCCAACAGCTCTGAGCACATTCAATTGAATACTACGTACTCGTCGCATATTGATAAGAGATACGTCAAATTACCAGCACATGCATAGGGAAGGATTGCTTCATCTGCACCTTTTGACAGAAGTATAATTTTCCCATTCTGACAATCTTTCACTACCACTGACATTCTTTTTCGATCTGAAGTGAATTCAAGAATCTCCAGTACCTCAAAGCGAATTATCGAACCATTAAATCTGATTTCTGCATTTAATATAGAGGAGGAAAGACAAATGACAACTACTTTTTAGGTACATATTCGGATATTCCATGGAGAGCAACGCTGAAATCAGATGACTATTACCTAGAAGATTGGCATTTTTGCCGACAAAGACCATATGCAACTTTGCAGCAGCAATTACAAGAGCGTCCTCATCCTGAGATTGCGCCTTGTAAACAACATCTCCAGCTTTGCTGTCAGATAGAAACCCAAAAAGATCATAACTAAATGAAAGTTCTAGACAAATGGAATATATTTCCAGAGCTTGGAACGATCTACGAAGTTCCCTTTTTTCCAAAAACAGATATTGTGAAGATTTCAAGAAGTTAAAATTTACCCCTGCACAGGTATAACTGTGTTGCAGATGGCCATAACTGTAAGAAATCGGATAACATCTGTAGAGCCACTGTTGATGGCATTAAGAAGTTGTGCATCTGATCAGAAAGATAAATCAAAATAAGTAAGAAAGAATACTCCTTTGATGCATACTCGCTGATGCACATGTTTCAAATAATGTATAAATTAGTATGATCGACACAAATTTGGGGAAGCATAAAAGTGAGAACATAATACACTAGAAAACAAAGTCTGAAACCTTTTAAAGCATCTCCATTCTCATTCCCATAAAATATGCCACCAATACAGCATCTTCTAAATATCATCTTGTTGTCAGTCAGGGTCCCAGTTTTGTCAGTCAAAATGTACTCTACTTGCCCAAGGTCCTCGCTTATTGCTGTGCTGTCATGCACAAAAAGCCACATAATGCAACAGAAGATTATGAAACTAACGTGTTCAACGCAGGTGAGTCTTAGGTAGTATGACTCTATCCTAAACTTACTTTGCTGCATAAGATGCTGTACCAGTCTCTTGATCTATCATCTCCACATCCCATTCTATAAATTTTGCATAAAGACCCTTAACCAAATCTAGAGACACCTGCCACATTACATCGATAAGATGCTTAGCATGCTTAGCAGAAACAGGCATGCTAATTTATCATAATTTCATTATCTTCAAGAATCAAGATGTTGTTCCATAGAATATGATCATCCCCGATTTTCGATCGAATATCTATTTCACATGCCAAGAAGCCGATTTATGCATTCTTTATGTCAGTCTAGAGCTAGCAAGGGAGCTACCAGAATTTCCACATAGTATAGCAAGGAAGTTTAAACTACCTTAATGGAGATGGGTATCATGATGGAACATAGGAGCTCAAACCGCAAAGGGATTACAAGCAGCTCATACCACGGGGCTTCCTCTGGATACTGCACATACCATTGCTGAAAAAAACAAAACCAAGTTAGTATAGCTCACAACTGCCCCAAGCATACAAAAACAAGGGTAAAAGATTTATTATCGACATGACATTTCTGAGGATTAGGTAGGAATCTCAAACCTTCCTTGCTTCTGTATCTTTCCAAACATTTCCAGCTATACCCAGGACCATAACAACAACAATTTGGAAAACGAATATCGCTCCAGTCAGTTTATCAATCATTGCATCCATAGCAGTAAGCTTCGGCTCAGCTATACCCCTACTCATACCAAGCTTAGTTTGGTTGCCTATAGAAGTATGAAAAATCATTGAACCCTTTGTCAAGATCAACTACAATCACACAACTGACCAGATATAGAGAATGCATGGTCTACAAGAAAAAAACCCATTTTATAAGAAAAAGTAACCTGTATAGACAGATACTCCACAAGCCCACTCTGTATTTCTCAGGTAACAGGACTGAAGAAGAGTGTTTTTTATGGTTAAAGAACAGACGTCATTGTCAAGAAATGGTGGAAATAAGCGCATGTTTGCGTCAAATCTTCGAATATCCTTATCTGGAATAGGACATTCAATCACACCCTGAAAACATAGACAGCTTAAAATTCGCTTATAGGAAACAATATGAATAGCCAGGAACGACCTGATTATTTAAGAAGTCTTACTTACTTTCATTTTGTGTAACAATTCTAAATCAATTCCCACACATGCTGAGGGTATAACTCTTGTTTTGAGATCAGTTTCGCCATCTAAAGCAGAAGTCTGCATGTATTAATTAACTTTTTAGCACATTTGGAAGTACTCAAGAAAAGCTACCAGCATCAACCTGGAAACTAAATTGTAGCATAAATCATATACAAGCATGAACAAGAAGTCTACCTCTACATAGCAAACACCTTGTGGATCAGAGGTACCGAGCAAAACAAGATCACAAGGAACTTCATCATTCTCACGCAACCAGACAATATTGCCAACCTGAATGTCCTGCGCTTGAATCTACAAGCAAGAAACTAGTACATTTAACCCAAAATAGCACCTAAAAAAAAATCAATCGCCAAGAAAAAATTCTCGCAGAAGTGTTTCATACATGCTTCTTGACCCCCTGTTTCACGATCCAAACTTCTTTCTCATTTGCTTTCTTATCTGATAGAAACCTGTGGTAATCATCCCAAGCTTCTTTGGAAGCGGAGACCGCAAATATGAATATTAAAGGACCCCATGTACTAGCAGGATTAACAGGGGTGATAAGCGACCAGAGCTGAAGGCACGCAATCAACAGAAAATACTGGTTCATAAACCGGCTGAAAAGAAAGAGATAAAACATCTCAATGAGAGAATTCAAAACTAAAAAGAAATGATAAAAATGTTATTAGAACAGTAGAACCATAAATCAAATGAGAACCAATACCTGAATTGCTCCCACAAGTTCTTGGGAAGAAAATTCCACAATGTATACTTTCTGTTAGATATGCGGTTATCACAACAAAGCTCTTTCGAAGCTTCATCATCGTTAATGTAAACAAAACGCTTCATTCTTTTTTAGCTTGGAACTTCTAATATTCCATCCTTAACCTCAGAAAATGATATGTGAAGTTTGCCACCATCAACTGCCAAATATGAATGGATGAGCAATACTTCACATTAAGGAGGAGGACATTGTAAATCTAAATCAAAAGCACCTTTCAGAATTAAAAACCCAGCACATTGAGCATAAACGCAGTAACAACAAAACCACTTCCTAATTCCAAATTACTATCATTCTACAATATAAGTGAACTCGGGTGCGCAAACAATAAACCCCATTGTTGAAGAAGCAAAAAACCCCCCACATAGAGGAAAACAATAACAGTTTCCCCAATTAGGAAGATCGAATCAAAATTTCAAACACCACAAATCTCTCAAGATCGCAACTCAAATCTGATTCAATTCAACACATCGAGATCAGGAGAAACATCAATTGTTTTATTCCATCTCGCTAAACAAACAAGCTTGAAGAAGCAAAAAAAATCAAACGCAAAACTTCCAAATTCGTATATATAAGATTGAATGAAAACGCTACCTTATCAATCACCCAGGAGCTCGATTTTTTTTTTTTTTTTTTCACGAGTTTTGAGAATTCTTTTGCTTTTCGTGACTTTTTTGTTCTCTGCTCTGTTTAATGTTTTCGTTAAGGAGGAAAGGAGGTAGTGATCTGCAGCGACGGTGCGTTTTGTTGACTTCCGTAGAAATCGGCTCCTCCAGATGCAGTTTAGATTGATTCAAATGACACGTTTCGTTGTTTGTTGTGTCAGAAACGGCACGCATTTCTCTATTGTAGACTAAAAAACAAAACAAAACGGTGGTGCACACTCTACGACGAAGTTCGATGCTCTCGCCGTCCCCGAATATACCATCTTTGTGTGGACCATCGTTCCAAAAAATCTTCATTTATACATTACCAAACTTTTATAGTAGGTGTTATGATATTGATGATACAAACACGTTTGTATTATTGATCGAAGTTGTCCACGTGAAAAATGAGTTACAAGTACAACGAAGACGTTTTCAGACTTCAGACAATAATTTTACTTTTTACATCTACAAGCTAAAAATGTATCTCAAGTAAAAGATGAGAATCAAGAACCAAACAAGATCAAATTTCACATAACGATACGTTATAACTATGATCAGATTCAGATCCATGGCGTTTCCATTGAGACTCTCAAAGTCTTCACGAGATGTTGTTCGAAATTCTTTTATTTTTGCTAAGCACGTTAATATCACTAGAATGAAATGTAAAGGTATTACAAAAATATACCTAAAGTAGAGTAATCTTGGCAAAAAAAATAAAACAAGATTACAATAAGGGGGTCACCGGATCCATCGGATCATGAGAGTGCTCCAACGTTTTCTATGCCTTCTAGCTGTGATGGTGTTCCGCACTTCACGGTCAATGATTTTGAAGATGAGGAAAGGTGTAATAGACTGTGAGTTGTGGAGAACATTGTTTCTTTGTTTCCAAATATGGTAGACTGAAGCAGAGCTGCAACTTTGCGGAGAGTAGATGGTGTAATAGACTGTGAGTTGTTCGAAATTCTTTCGCCGAATCATTTGACTTGCCAAGCAAAACTATCTCCAGTTTTCCAATTTTCCAAAGTCCTTGATTCTCAAGAAAAAATCTCCTCGAAGATTTAACTCGGCCTGTGTATAACCTTGATTCTCACCAAAAATCACCACAAGAACAAGCTCCACTCTTAAAATGGTGGAACCTCATGTTATCCCTCATTATAATCACCCTCCCTGTAACCTCCGACGCCAAACGCATAAATGTGTGGCAATCTTGGCACATCCTCAAATTCTTCATTACCTTTATTGTAGAATCTCTGCTTGTAGTGAGTAAACAGAATGCTAAAGCCAGCTTCTCGGTGTGCTGTATCAGTATCAACCTCTTCGCATTGTCACTCACGTCGTAGGGCACAGAGCTTAAATCCGGTTGATATCCTAATACCGTTAATCTTTCTACTAGCTCTTCTAACTTTTCTTGAATCTTATTTGACATCGGATGGTTGAGGTTTCCTGGGAAAAATTTATGCATCTGACCGTTCTTATCTACAACCCAACTAACCGCGGGTGTCTTCTTCAAACCCTTTTCTTTAATCAGTTTCCGCACTCTCAAAACTCCGCCCCAGTCTCCAGCTGACGCATAGATGTTAGAGAGCAATATATAGTTTCCGATAATGTCCGGTTCCAATTCAAACAAATGTTCTGCAGCAATCTCTGCTATGTCTGGATCGTTGTGAATCCTGCAGGCACCGAGCAATGCACCCCATACACCTCCGTGTGGCTCAACAGACATAGTTTTAATCAGCTCAAGGGCTTCCTGTAACCGCCCTGCACGGCCAAGAAGATCGACCATACAAGTATAGTGATCCTGCGTTGGTTCAACACCGAATGTTTGATACATAGAAGCAAACACTTGACGTCCCTGGTCAACAAGTCCCGAGTGGCTGCAAGCCGTAAGCGCACCAACAAATGTAACCGTGTTTGGTTTAATCGCGGTCTGCGTTACCATATAATGAAACAGATCTAAAGCCTCTTGAGCCCGCCCGTGCATAGCTAGACCAAGGATCATCGAACTATAAGAGAAAACGTTTTTGTTGTTCATCGACACAAACACATTAACCGCCTCTTCTACATTTCCACATTTTGAGTACATATCGATCAACGCAGACCCAATAACAACGTGGTCGCTAGGAGAGTAACCAGATTTCTTAGCGATTTGGACAGCTCTATCAGCGTGTTTACTTGCTCCCAACTGTGCACAAGCCGATATAAATCCAGCGACAGTAACTTCATCAGCTCGAACTCCTGATTTCTCCATTCTATCAAAGTACTCTAAAGCTTCTTGAGGCTTAGCATTCTGAGCAAATCCCGTAACCATAGCAGTCCAAGCCACCATATCCTTCGTAGGCAAACTTTCAAACAATTCCACAGCAGATTCCATATTCCCAACTCTCGTATACGCAGCCATAAGCTCTGTCCACGATATCACATCACGTTCAGGCATTTCATCAAACACCTTACGTGCACAATCAATAGAGCCACATTTCACATACATATCAATCATCGTATTCCCAACGTAAACAAAACAAAACCCCCTAAGTCGAAACGTCTGTGCGTGAAACTGACGACCCAATTCCAAATCTCCAATTGATCCACAAGCTTTCAAAAGAGCAGAGAAAGTGAAAGAAACAGGCGTAATCTCTTCTTTTCTCATACATCCATACATTGAAACAGCTTCATCAATTTTACCTTCAATCGCATACCCACGAATCACTGCTGTCCATAGAAATGGGTTCCGGAACTGAACAGGCTCGATTACGCGGCGAGGATACGGATCCATGGGAACACCGAGCTTCGTTAACGTGCGAATCAGCTTGGTGAGAATGTAACAGCTTTGATCGAGACGTTTACGGAGAACATGACCGTGGATTTGCTTGATTTGATTGACATTGATGCAATCATCGAGCTTCGAGATGAGCGAAGACACTAGAATCTCTCTTTGCTGACCAATCTCTGAAAATGTTACGGAATTGTTGTTGGTTCGTCCTAGCTGAAGTAGTTGTTTTGAAAGCAAGCTTATGTTAACGGGGCTACTCGCTGTCGAGAACCGATGCGAATGAGCCACCGTCATCGCTGCCTTGCCTTTCCGGTTGTTGAATTTCACGTCTTAATTACGAATATTCACCTTTGAAGAGTTTTCTAAGTTGTAACCTTTTTTGTGTTGGCCTTTTTTTGTTTAAGGCCCAGCCCATTAAAGTAAGTGCTCAATCCTAAAACATAATAAATTAATGTAGGTCAATATTACAAACTCAAAAGTCACCCACAATATAACCTTTGAGTATATTGACGACGTGGGAAAAAGTAATGTCACTCATAAATGGAAAATAAAACATAATGTTTCAATAGTATAAAAACAACAACGAATTTTTATATTTATGTTGTTTACATCCAAGAAAACAACATAGTTTTCTACCGTTTAAGATCCAAACCCAAATCTCAGCTCGTCCAACATCTCGACTTGGAACGTGCATGAATATGACCCAGTAACTTGGGTGTAATATTCTTTTTGTGAGCTATCACTACAAGAAAATCACTAGAAGACGTCGGTTTTTTAACATCGGTTCTCAAACCGACGTGAAAACCAAATAATGGAAGAGAATTTTACGTCGTTTAGTAAACCGACGTTAGTTTTAACTTTAACTAATCAATAATAATTTGAGCTCACTGAAATTTTTCTTAACTTGCATCTTCGATTGCGATGAAAATGATCATCATCTATCACGAGGTTATGATCCAACATTGAAGAAACTAATCTCACTTCAATTCGAGGTTTTCGTTCTCTATCTCCAACGGCTTTTTCTAATAGCTTGTGATCGATGATTTGTTTTTGTGTGGTACATTGTTTTCGAATTTTGTTTTGTTTCTGAATAAGTAGCTCAATTCTAACAGAGCTTTTAAGTTTCGTTTCAGGATTTGATGGATTCGTGAAACATTTGGGGCTAGGGTTCTTCATCGGCGATTCCCACTTTAATTCGAGGTTTTCGTCACCATCACATCTCCGATTCTCTGAAATCGTTTCTTTTTTCTATGGAGGGATCTAAAACATGAGTTTGCAAGCGAGCGATCGTTTTCGATGATTAAGGTGAGCATGAAACAAAATTTGTTGTGTTTATGGCCGATTCGCTTGATTTTAGCAATCATTCGAAAATTCAGGTCAAGGATAAGATGGATTTGTGAATTATGTTGTGGTTGCTTGCTGTATTCCCAATTTGATGCTTTGCAGAATCTAGGGTTCAAAGCTTTGGAGATGATTGATGCTGTTTCGAGTTGTTTTAGATAAGCCTAAGATTCAATTAGCTCAGTTTTGTTATTTATGATTTACAGTTTTCAATTTTGTAGAATGGTGAGAATCGATGTCCTCAGTGACGCTCTTCAGAGCATGTACAATGCAGAGAAGAGGGGAAAGAGGCAGGTTATGATCAGGCCTTCTTCTAATGTTATCATCAAGTTCCTTATTGTTATGAAAAAACACGGTATGGTGATTTTTGCAGAGCTAGTAGCTATGACTCGGTTACTTGCTTTCATGTATATTGTTTCAAGCGTAATGATGATACTTTGTGTTTCGATTTTTTAGGTTACATCGGCGAGCTTGAGTATGTTGGTGTTAAAGAAGTTTAAGGATGGGCTGCTCGTCTACTTCCTTCCAGACAGGTTACCTTGATTTCTTGTATATGGTTGCAGTGTTATCTTGACTCCGTTACTTGATTTCTAATATATGTTTCAAGTATAGTGATGTTTGTTCCACTCTGTTTGCTAATAGAATTCAGGTTACATCGACGAGTTTGAATATGTTAATGACTTGACCATTGGTATGGTAAGATTGTTGTTTATGGCCGACTAGCTTAATTTTAGCAAGCACTCTGCATTTCAAGTTAAGTATAGGACAAATTTATGAATTATTTGTGGTTAGGAATTTAAGACGGTTTTCCAACATTAAGAAGACTAGAAAGGTGCTCATTTGTGGATTCAATAAATTTGACCATCTTAATACTATTAAAAGAGAAGTACAAAATTGAAATTTGTATAAAATTTCCAAAAATGCCACTCAATTTGGCATAAAGGAGAGACATTATTGAAATCGTTGGGGGTAATTTTGTCTACGAAAAAACAATTAATAGAGCAGGATCCGCGCGTCTATAAAACCCATCCGAATAGGTAATCGGATCCTCATCATCTCCTTATCCCTAATCTGCATCAAATTTAAATAAGTTAGTGGGTATTTAAAACCCAAAACCATTGTTAACAGATCAGAAGACCAAACACATAGCACATTCAATCTATTTTTAAAACGATTAAAACCCAAACAAATACAGAAATATACTTTCGTTTTTGTTAGTTACGATATTTGAATATATTCATACATTACTGAACATTCCTAAAATCAAAACTATAAATATACGGAATCAATTATTTTTTGCAATCATATCTATTTAATTTGATTAATATACAAAATATTTGCAGTCAAAAATTAATGTTAATCAATATATTCCAAAATTGTTAAACGTTTTCTAAGCAGCCCTAACATTTGTACTTCTCTATAAATAGAGAGTTCAACCATTTTTTGTCTAACTCATCAAACACACAACTCTCTAAAATTACCACAAACCTAGACATGGCTCATGCCTCATGGTTGTATCCTACGCATTCCGTAGAGATGTCAAGCCATAGCAATGGCTTAATCACAAGGTATATTCATAAGATCATCTTTATTCTTAATTCATATTTTAATCTTTATGTTCTACCCGGTACCCGGATCCGGATCGAAGAAGTATTGCTTCACATTCGCTGACCGTGTTGGGTAAGAAGCTGTTGTTCCCTGAACCCGGATCCGGAAGTATTGCTTCACATTCGTCAACTCGGAGCCTGCGGGTATTGAAGCGTTTATAATAGGGAACCATCATCAACAAAACGTGTGGGTTGAGTATGATCTTGCTCATAAAAAGATTGGTTTTGCTAATGACGTCAAGTGTGATCATGCGAGTCAACAACTTCTTGGATCGAGACGACTTTGAATAACTTTTGTTTTTAAAATCTTCCTTATAATTAAAAGAGAAGTACATTTGACCCCAAAAAAAATTAAAAGAGAAAGTACAAATTAGAGAATATCCAAAATTAATGATCTAATTACTCAAGTTGCCACTGAATCATTAACAAATGAGACACTTAATTGAAATCAAGAAGACAAAAATGGCTGAATAACTGAAATCAAGAAGACAAAAATGACTGAATCATTAACAAAGGCAAAATTAGAATTCTAAAAGAATGTAATTTTAATGGGCCGCACATTAAATTTATATATGTGGGTCTATATCGATTCCTATATCATACTAAAACAAATTTGGTAATGATTTGAATAAAACGAAATTAAACTTGACCTGGGGCAAAATAATCTGAAAATAACTATACAATATTATTAATTTCAAGTTATAATAAACATTTTGGCTCTTGCTGTAGCACCGGTTACTACCTAGTATTATAGTATTATTGTTAGTGCATAAGTTAGGTAACAAATTTATACCTAGATACTAAAGATCTGTACGTCTTTACAAATCCGATTATTTCAATTTTAATTATTATTTTTTGAAAATTTTAATATATATATATATATATAATATTATTGTTATTGTAATAATAAGTTTCATCTCACTGTAAAAACACAGTTCCTTAAAATGTCATAAGTTTACTGTTAATATATGTAAATTCACTTCATTCATTCTTCTTCTTTTCTTACGTCCATGCATTTTCGAAGATACTAAAAAGTCAATCTTGAGGTAATGCCAAATACGAAGTCAAGTGTGAAAGCTTAAGATTGGTGTTAAAATGTCGTAAGGTTATAAACCATCAAGAGAGTTTTACGAACGTTACGAAAATGACTTAATAACACGCCTTGACTCAATAAATTACTAACATTCAAAACATTAAGACAACAACGACGCACGCAAGGCTCGTGAGCAGACCAAACACGCGGCGAGACATCGCTGGGAGATGTTTCATTTCAGGCAATGGGCTAATAAATCGGATAAACGTACGCGCGAGGCGGTGAGATCACGTGGTCTATGTGTGGACGGTGAGTAACACGCAATATTGAAGTGCGTGAAGGGAAGACTAAATACTCTCCGCAGAATCTGCCGACTAAAAAAAATTGTAGGACCCGAACATATCTGCTAACCGGACCTTAATTTGAGTCCCACACCCACTTCGGCGACTTATCCAATGCAACCAGTAGGTTTTTTTTTTGGGTCCGTATCATAGAAAAGGAACTATCTCATAATTAGAAAAAGAATTTGTAGTATTAAAAGTTCATGAAATAAAGATGGGATTGACTTTAAGGTTTTGTTAACAACGAAAGGTTGGACAAAAATATACATTATAACACCGTTAGATATATATTATCAAGTAGTTACACAAAACAAATCTTTGTAATAATAAGGATCCGGTGATCTATTCCCATATATTGGACTGCATTTTGTGGTATATAAAAATATATACTTATATGAAAGTAATTTATAGATAAACTAGACCGAACCATAAGCCCACTCTACCAAGAAGATTTAAAAAGTAGGAACAAAACAGATGAGAAGAGAAGACGCGCCTGGTGGACGGCGAAGGCACACGTGCTACCCACCTGACACTCATGCCATCATCCCCCATCTACACGATACTCGAAGATTGGACTCATGATGCTACCACTCTACTTTCCAATTTCTTTATTTCTTTTTAAATTTCCTAATTTACTACAGTCATTTCTTCTTTTGAACTTTTTTTGTTCTCTTCTTTTCACGATTCTATAATGAAAAAGACAGCTTAATAATGATCTTTTCAATTTTCACGTCTAATTTATAAACAAACCCCCCATGAATGAAACCAGTATAATGAAAAAAAACATTAATGAAAACGACAACTACTTTTTGTATCATGATGATCTGAATTTTTGTACTCCCCTCTGTAAACTAATTTGTTTGACGTTGACAGACCATATAAATGTTCGATTTTGTTTCTTGGTTTCATTTTTCACAGCCATTTAATGGACTCATATCTACTACCTATTTGATACATCAACTAACCATCATGTCATTTTATAACATCAACCAAAAAAAAAGAAGAAGGAGATATTTGATTAATAATTACATCTACATAATTAGAGGAACCCATAGTCTATAGAGAAACTAAAAACAAAAAGAGATTTCTAAAAACATGTCCTTTTTACTTAGCCAAAAATATAGGACACTATTTTTTCTACTAAACACAAAAAGATCAAAACATTAATTATTTTCCGGGAACGTTAAAGAACATATTACGAACAAAAACGAAAAAAATCTAGACGTCCACAACCGGTGGAGCTAGGTTAAGATCCAGGTTTAGTTCTCTTCTCGGTTCAACTTTCACGGTTTCTCGAATACCAATACTCAACTCGATATTAACCGGATCAAATCGAACCGGATAAGCCCGAGAAAGCTCCGCTCTCAACGCAGCAGCTCTTGACGGATCAAAGAAGAACCCGGCTGCAGCGTAACCGCCGACGACTTTACGTTCCCTTTGACATGCAAACGGGAATCTCTGACGCGTCATCTCACGCGCCGCCGTACGGTTGACGTAAGAACCGTTTTCTCTTCCGTCGTTAACCATAGTAGTACTAGCAGAAGACTCGCCGGGAAGAGGGAAATTAGTCTTCGCTTTCGAGCCGCGAAACTCTCTTGCGGCAGTGTCGTAAGCTCTAGCGGCTTCTTCCGCCGTGTCGAACGTACCGAGCCAAACACGTGTTTTCTTACCCGGGTCACGGATCTCCGCCGCGTATCTTCCCCACGGACGCTTCCTCACACCTCTGAAATGTACTTCCTTCCTCGTCGTCAACGTTATCTTCGCGGCGGCGTTACTACAACCATTCACCTGTTTTGGAGCCATTGCTACTACAGAAGAGAGATGTGTTCTTTGTTTATTATATAAAGAAGTGACGTTGTGTTTTAGTTTATAAAGAGAAAGGATTTAGAGAGAAAGAGAGAGAGAGAGGAGAGAGAGGGTCAACGAGGGTTTGACTGAAAAGCGCCGCCCAAAAAACAGACAATGTGAGAGGTTTTTAATGTTTCTTTTTTGTTGTGACGGCTTTTTGCCTTAACGTCCCATTACTGCGGCGTGACTTTGCGTAATTTTGATTGCTTTACTTCACGCTCTCCTTCATTAGTGTACGTGACTCCCACGCTCTTCTCTCAAGGCATTTACATTACCTAATAGAGATTTTGCAAGCCTTTGTTAATTATGCACCAGTCACCACTCGCCACTCACCAATATGAATAGTGTGTTTAGCAGTTTAGATAATAGCAATAATATTCTATGTGATTTCCATTTTGTACAGAGATATATTTACATGTAATGTTTTAATTCAAATCTATAGCACGTGATTGGATATGATACAAACATGTCAAACCCTTTAATAAGGCGAACCAAGCATCGTCACAAAATATGCGCCACAATATGTATTCATTACGATATGATATGTAGGCTCTTTCAACTTCATCAAGTGCTAGTTCATAATATTTGAAGACTGTTATTCTTCTTTTCCTTCTATTTCTTTAAGAAGTGAAATTATAAATAAAATTTAATATATTGCTAATATTTTTGGACTTTTTCCTAAAAAAACCTCATACTACAGTAATCAGATTAGCTTGATTATAAATCAAACATTTATTTCATAATCTTATGATTGCAACATTCTCGATAGCGTCTAGCTAAACTAAATCCAAATGCATGCTTATTGTATTTCACTTTTCATCACCATATTAATACTCTTGAAGAATTTTGAATTCTCGATACTCTTTCCTATCATAAAAAACTCTTGTTCCCCCACTTTTTTTTTGCGTTCTAGGACCCTATAAATTAGGCCTGGGAATCCGACCCGAACCGATTTGTCTGAACCGAACCGAACCGAGATTCGGACAAATCGGTTCGGTTATATTTGTTTTTGAATTCCGATCGGAATGATGAAACAAGCTTTATTTGTGTGGTGAATGATGGTGGATGTATGCAATGATGATATATGAATGGAATGATGGATGGGTGTTTCAATTCCCCTTATGCTATTGTAGTACAAGAGGTATCAATCTTAAATGAGTGTTTGTGAACAGATAAGATGTGCATATGAATCTAGGTTAAGTATAGTGTAATGATTGTTTGTCACTAACAATCCTAAGATGGAAATGTAAAGATGCAAAAAGTAAACTACAAGAACCAAGAACTAAATGCAAATGAAACTGAATGATTGAAACTGTAATGAAGCAAGAACAGAAATAGAAACTACTACTAATGAACTAATGCAAGACAATTAATAAACTGAAAGCTAAATGTATGCAACTGGAATGAAACAGGAATGAAACAAGACAATCACAAATCATAAACCAGAGTTCTGGGGATGAACTCGAGCAAGCACTCGACCGAGTGTAGGTCGAGTGAGAGGTCGAGTTGGCTAAATCCGGAAAACAGAGCAACACAACAAAAACAGAGCAATACTAAAACCAATCAAACAACAAGCAAGCTACAAGATTAAGACTTTAAAATCAATAAACAAAGAAGGTTCCTGAGGATGGATTCATGGGAAGAACTAATCATTGTGGTTATCTAACTTGGTCAACAAATCTCAAGCAAACTTTGAGCTAACCTCTAGACATATAAATCTAAGACAAGTTTCTCCCACTCTCATGGTCAAGAAACAATCAAACCTATGCAATTCTAGACTTGTTCTCACACAGTAAAGAATCTACACAAGCAGGCATTAAGCAATACATCTCAAACCAAACAAGACCTCTAATCTCTTAGCAAGCCTAATGGTAAGCTCTAGATCTAGCCTTATCTATGCTTCTTAAACATTGGTGTGATGCTAAGAAGCTTGAAATCAGATCCTAACCTCTCAGTTCAAGATCAGCCTTAAGAACATCTAGCCTAGAAGAGATCTACAACAATCAAGCTTGACCAAATCACATAAACCACAAGATCAATCCTTCCTAACCCATCCTCAAGATCCTAAGAAGACTACTCACAACAAGACATGATGAAACAAATCAAAAACCCAGAAAATATTGAAACTTGCATTATTAGAAAGATAAAACTGAGATCTTCAATATTAATCAAAGGATGAAACTCAAATTCTCAATATTAAGAAAGTTATTGAACCAACAATATTGAAGAATCTAAGAGTTTTCTTAAACAAGTACAAAATCTAATAAAATGCAAAAGGAATAATGCTAAAAAAGGTAAAAACTAGGTTTTTGGGAATATCTAAAAAGCTGGACACTTTGGTGGCTGCAGGTACAAGGTCTTATATAGTGGGGAAGTGGAAGCCCTAAAAATAGAAAAAGTCAAAGCAGTCAACGGCTCGGTCAACTCGACCTGTGCTCGGTCGAGCTAGGGGTCGAGCTGGCTTCTCACGTGCAATCTCCACTCGGTCGAGTCCTCCTCAGCACACGGTCGAGTGTCTGGTCGAGTGTGCGGTCGAGTTGGACTCCGGACCTTGTTGTTTCAGCCTTAACTCCCTTGTTTCCTCCTCAAGATTGCTTCACATCTCTTCTCCATTGCTTCCATGCTCCTTGAGCTCCAAAATCACCTGTTTATGCATGAAAAGATGCAAATGCAATGCAACTAAGCCCTAATGCATGGTTAGTGCTAAAGCTACACAATAATGGCCTAAATGGATAGAAAAAGATGCAAAAGATGTGAATAAACTAAGGGAAAACAAGGTAAAATATATGAACATCAACTGGTTATTCTAAAATTTCAGTTTTGTCATCGGTTCGGTTCGGAGAGACAAAACCGACGGAAACCCGAAATTTAACTTAGGTATATAAACTAAACACAGGTTTATTTCGTTAGTTCCTAATCTAAACCTAATCGATCTTCCTCTTAGAAGCGACAAAGAATGAGAATTTCGAGTTTATGATCTGATCCTGTGTTTTCTTGTTCCGATCAACCTTCTGTTTAATCGTCAGTGAAAGTTCTTCTAGTGGAAACCATTAAACTTCTGAGTTCGATTCCTTTCTCCAATAGGTTTTCTATTTTATTTTTTTTCCTCTTTTTTTTCCTTCCAATTCGATTATGATGGGATCTATGTTGGTGTTATTTCGCCGCCACCACCACTGTTAATTTACCATCGCTTCCACATCAATTAGCGCCGTAGCCATCATCGTTCACCATCCTCCACCGTAACCATCATCGTTCACCATCCTCCGCCGTAGGTCAAGCCACCGTCAAAGAGAATGAGAATTACAAATGGAAAGTTATGAAACACACCGTTTCATAAAATTTGCTGGTCAATTATTTTTTGGGCTTGGCCCAACTATTTAGTTAAAATTAATAACATTTGGCCCAACTTTTTAATTAAAATAGTAACCGAAATAACCGAATCCTCCGAACCGAAATAATTGTAACCGAATCGATCCGAACCGATCTATTAGTCGGCTAGTTTCGGTAGAATTTTCAATTTCCGAATTACCCAATAACTGAAAAAACCGACCCGATTTACCTGAAAAAACCGAATTCGCAGGCCTACTATAAATAATCCTCAAAAATAGCCACAATCGTTATCATTGCAACATTGGTACGATAGCCGTCATATACATGCAAAAGAATTCATTGAACTAGACAAAGTGAATGACATCTATAATGTATGTAAAGAGTATAAATTTTACCGATTAATAAAATTGCGAGTGCACACACTCAACACAATAATATTTTAGGGATCGAATTGACAAAGAACAAGTCAAGTACATGAATGATTATATAGATTAAATTAGAATAAGAAATGAGTCACATGGACTCAAGAAGTTTTTGAAGGAAATAAAACAAATAAGATAAAGTAGGAATATACAAGAAATCATAGAACTTAAGAAAATCATCATGTAGATATAAATACAAGTAAATTTAATTTAATTATGAGAATGATAATTCTTGAACTTAAATTAATGTTATAAAATTATTCTACTATCGTAGCAATCATATATATAAAAGTAAGATTTCACCCTCTCTTCCTTAGTCAATTGAATAATTTTTAAAAATTAATATTTGTTTTTAATTAAACCTAAAATGCAACACATTTAATCATATATATATATATATTAATGCATACTTTAATTCTACTATTTACTACTAAATTGTGACCGAAACTACATAAATTGTGAATTGATTTTTTTTCTCCATTCATTTTCAATTAAACACACTATCAATTATAATTATAATTTCTCTAATTTAATTATTTTAGAAATTTTACTTCCATCACTTCTTTTCTTATAGATAATCATTCTCACATCCTCCTCCACTATATCTCAAGTCCTAGATATTTTCTTTGTTTTTTTTATAATGTTCTTGCATGGGTTGAAAACTCAATTAAGATATCACTGTAAAAGTTTGATTACTTTTTTGTTTTCTAATATATATTATACGTTTTGTTTTTTTCTTTACGAAGGCTTGCATCTTATATGTTTTTGAGTGTGGGGAATATGGCCACCGGATAGAGCTTTGTTTTATGTACTTCTTCCTTTCTTCTTTGTTTCTTATATTATTTTGATTTAAAATACATATCTATTCTAATATGTTTAATAAAATAATGATAACTATAATAATATTTTGGTGTGAACCATCTCACAACAAGGGAATCAAGCTAAAAAAATCATCCTCATTCTTTACTTTAGATATTTGATTAGTTCTTACATATTCATGTATATTTATTTATATTTAAAAATATGCAATGTTCTCAAGAAACAAAGTTTTGTAATATAATTATCAAATCATTTTTTTCTTAACTCTCTCTTACCTATAATGAAATTGTAATACGTTTACTTTTAAAATACTTATCTTTAATTTTCTAATTTAATTCAAATATATACTTAAAGGATTTTTCTATGTAAAAATATTTTGATAATTTATTTTCTATCTAGCTTTTACTACAAGGGTGAAAAATTATAACTATATATTATTTTCTATCTATCTTTAACTACAAGGATGAAAAATTATAACTAAACCTAGCAATATAACTCAAATTAAGGGGAATATAAAAAAAAAATTAAAAATGGGAATTTTATTTTAAAGCTTTGATTGCACTTTATATGATTTTATAAGAAATATTGTATAATTTATTTTTTAATTATTCAACACTTTAGGTTATGTGTTAGTTTATATGAACAACTTATATTAAATATTTAATTTTCATAGTAATTTTTTCTTATCATTAATAATATTTTTTTACCTCTAATTAATGCTCAAAAATACTAATGAAATTTATTATCAAAGTTGAACAATAAAAAAAACAAATAAATTCATGAGATATGTATGTATGATTATATTTAAATAAGTTATATATTTGATATTGTATGATTGGAATAAATAAAAGTGTAAAAGAAGGTTAATGATATTTAAATTTATTTGTTATGTTTTTTTTCTAATTATCAAATTAATTTAAATTAATTTACCTAGTCTATTATACAACAACCCGCACATATATGCAAGATATTACCTAATAATTATCTATGAAAGAGATTACTCTTTTGGTTTGTTTCAAGCAGTTGTAACAAGCATTAAAATCCTAATTCAATCAATTCAGAAAACCTAATAACATCAGTTGTTGGTTGGCTAATAAAGCTTTTTCCATCTAATAATGCATGCGTCGTCGATTGAAATCGACTATAGAACTATAGTCAAACTGGCATAATTCAACTAATATCATGAAGAATAACATAAGTTTATTTAAACATCTCCGTTGGAATCTCAAAACTCTATGATAGACACACACAACTAATTTGGGATCATGAGTTTGTTTAGGGAATCCCAAAGGGTTTTTGAGATATATATATGGTGTTTCAACATAGATTCTACATCTTGGAACCAAGCCAATTTTGGAGCTGCTTTGTGATAATGGAACCAACCAGCAAAAAGCATTAAGGCTGCGAAGACCAATGCACCAATTGCGGTACAATAAAGTTGTAATTCACTAGTTATTCCGGATGCTCGCCAAATCTGAAAAAAGCCAGAGGTTATTTGTATTCCTCGGAAGCCTCCGCCCACATCTCCATTCAGGATTTCTTGACCCACTATTGGCCAAACCACCTGAGCACTAGGTCCAATGTGAGTAGGATCACTCAGCCATGCTTCATAATTGGAAAAACGAGCACCATGGAAATACATGCCACTCAGCCAAAGAAAGATGATAGAGAGTTGGCCGAAATGGGCACTAAATACTTTTCGAGAGATTTCCTCCAAATCACTGGTATGACTATCAAAATCGTGAGCATCAGCATGTAGGTTCCAGATCCAAGTGGTAGTATCAGGTCCCTTAGCTATTGTTCTTGAGAAATGACCGGGTTTAGCCCATTCCTCGAAAGAAGTTTTTATGGGATCCCTATCTACCAAAATTTTGACTTCTGGTTCCGGCGAACGAATAATCATTGAGTCCTCCTCTTTCCGGACAACACATACAAAGAAACCCGCCAACAGTCACTCAAGTAATTAGTGAACCGATGATAGATATTTAGAATTTTTTTTCTTTCTCTTCTATCTGCCATCTATTCATCTATTTTCTTTAGTTATTCACTAGAGCAATTATGATCTGGAAGTCGATCTGGGGCAAGTGTTCGGATCTATTATGACATATCCATAGGGTGCTCAACGGACCCTTTTTTATAATTAAAAAAAGTTTTCGGGCCTTTACATTGGTACCCAAAGAGCTTTTTTTATAACCTAATCAAGTGTATTCATATTTATTTCAATTATTAAGTTCCGAAATGTAGCCTATTTTTTTTATAGAGAATATTATCCTATTTCAATAAACGCTTATTAGTCATTACTAAGAAACAGTCTAGTATTGATATTTAGTAATTTTCAAATATCTTTTATTGGTTTTAATAGTCGAAAAGAAAAAATAGAAAAAACTAGATATATAGATATTCTCATATTCATGTACTACTTACCCCTAGAGACTACCAGATGAAATAGAACGATTTGAGAAAAGGATATAATGAAAATTTTTTCTTTGATTGGTTCTTCTGATAGAAAAAAGGATCCGTTTTATTTGACCGAGAGGGCCAAGAAACTAAAAAACGATTAATTATAAAAATAAATATATAGAAAAAAAAAAAGAAACAAAGGGAAAGTTCTTATTCGAAGCGCCTCGTGATCGTCAACCAATTCTGTGCTTCAATATAATTACCAGGAGTAAGCGTTATAGCCTGTTTCCAATACTCAGCGGCTTGAGCGAACCAAGCCTCCGCCATTTCAGAATCTCCTTGTTGAATGGCCTGTTCTCCACGGTCGGAATAGGCGGGTCAATTCCCTCCCTGAGAACCGTACTTGAGAGTTTCCTACCTCATACGGCTCGACAACCAACTCTTTTGTTTTGGTGTACCAGTTTTTTAACTTTAACCTACTTTGAACTTTATATCTAATTGAATGTCTAATTGAATGTCTAATTGAATGAGATTTCTTATAGATATTTTGTTTTTCTTGGATTAAACAAAAGAGAGTAATTACATGAGTTTCAAACTTTCATTTTGATTTAATTAATATATTAATTAATATAATAAGTTTTATCTTTTCTCCTACCTTCAGAAAAAAAGGCATGTCCACTGTTATTAGATATTAGAATTTTCTGAAAGGTAACTATCCCGCTTTCATATAAAAATTTATATAGAATCTTTGAAAAAGACTTTTTCATACTTCATAAAAAAGAAAAAGACTTACTGTCTTTAGGATCTGATGCTACACCGCTGCTCAATACCTTAGGGGATCCACTCTATTACATAAGTAGATTCCTAAGATTTATATCATATTATGATATAAATAAACAGCTCTTGTTGTATCGGTCCAAAACCTTAACCTTTCCAATTGATCTTTACGGTGCTTCCTCTATCAATTAAATCTTTTTTTATCCATAGAAGAAAGTATTTAGGCATATCTAGTCTTCACTTCATATTTCGATCAATGAAGTTTATTTATTTGCTACAGCTGATAAAAAATCGTTTTGGACGACGCGCTTATGTAGAAAGCCCTTTTTTGTGTTTCTAGTATTTCATTGACTAGTTGTTCGTTCTTTTTTTCTATAGTGGAGATAGTCGCACGTAATGACAGATCACAGCCATATTATTAAAAGCTTGTGGTAAAAAGGGGTTTCGTTCTAATGCCCGAAAATAATATTCTAAAGCTTTGGTATGTTCCCCATTACTTGTGTGGATAAGGCCTATATTATAGAGTATATAACTTCGATCATAGGGGTCAATTTCTAGTCGCATAGCTTCGTAATAATTCTGTAATGCTTCCGCATAATTTCCTTCAGATTGAGCCGACATCCGTTACGGTCGTCATTCGCTTTAACGAATTCTCCGTTTCAGAACCGTATGTGAGACTTTCATCTCATACGGCTCCTCCTTTAGGTGCATAATGAAAATAATATATGTAAAAATGTGATGTCATTATGAACTAAGCGGGGCTAATGTTTTTACAAGAAATCCCTAGCCAACCTTCTTGCAAAAGATCTTTTCTTACTACCAAGTGGGTTCATGCTAGATAAAAATAAAAAAGGAAACTCTCAAAATTTCTTTGTTCTCAACGCCCCTAAATTTCCAGGAATGAGTCACTTCAACAGTCTTAAATGGTTATACGGGTATCCAAAGTACGAACGAGATGGATGTTTATTGTTCCAACCATTTTAATTTAATTAGTCCCAATCCCAAAGAAGAAGAAGAAAGGGAATCATTTTGAAGAAAGTTTTTGTGTTGTTGATTTCTCGGCGTAGTGCTTCTTCCCCTATGCCTCCTATTCGTATATTGTATTAGTGTAGTAGGATTGATCTGTAATACGGGAACCATAGGTAAAAACCTTTTGCTCAATACTTTCACAATTGAAGCATCTAAGGCTGCATTAATCGTGGATACATGACAGAAGGGATTGTTTTTTATATTATAAACTTCACCTTCAAAAGCGTAGATTTTTTTTCAATACTTGTTTTTCTTTCTATTCCAATCCAAATCGGCGAGAAAAAAAAGAATAATAATGATAATCAAATCGCACCATCTCTGTAATAAGTAAAAGCCTCTTTTTCTCCGGAAGTTGTCGGAATGACTCGTAATAAGATATCGGCTACAATTGTAAAGGTTTTATCAATAAAATTTCCATTTATACGCGATCTTGGCATAGGTAGTAATCCATTCTCTAACTCTTTTTATTTCCTTTACCTTTTCTTTTGTGAGAAAATTTTCTCACAAACAAAGGAATTGTATAGTACGAACTAACATAAAAGCGGACTCATAAAAAAACACCTTCTATCTACTTCCAATTTTTCCGAGGTATCTATTAACCATAATCTAAAAAACGATGAATAACTCGCTATTCACCCAGATACTCAGTCATAATCCTGATGTCGGAGAGATGGCCGAGTGGTTGAAGGCGTAACATTGGAACTGTTATGTAGACTTTTGTTTACCGAGGGTTCGAATCCCTCTCTTTCCTTACTTTCAACTAATTCACCAATCTTACGTGATTGACCACAATGTATCAAATCCAATAAAAAAGAATAGATATAAAATCTACCTTGTTTTGATTTTGAAATAGATTCTCTACTCCTAATTTCTTTCATATGGAAAATGCTGGGAAGAGCAAACAAGGGATCCAAATCCCCCTACCAATCTATGATACATGAATAGGAAAAAGATTCCTCGACAAAATCCCTTACCTTGTGCCTTTTTATTTTTAACGGCAAAGGGGAGTTGTCCGAACTCTTGTTTTTAGTAATTTTTTTTTTACTTAAGTTAGGTTTATTAAGTCTGTCGAGAGTAATATTCTACGACAAGCAATTCATTTATTTTCAAACCGACGCATTTCCTATCTATTATTTGATTGACTAACCCTTCATATTGGAATGTGTGAAGAGTCAGATGGTTTGGCAATTCTTCAGGGGCAGATGAATCAAGAAGATTTTGAACCAAAGTTCTAGAGTTTTGTTCATCCTTCACTGTAATAATATCTCGGGGTTTGCAGCGATAACTTGGTATATCAACTATACGGCCATTAACTAAAATATGTCCATGGTTAACTAATTGGCGCGCTTGAGGAATAGTCAAAGCCATACCCAATCGAAAAAGGATGTTATCCAAACGCATTTCAAGTAATTGTAGTAAAACTTGACCTGTTGACCCCTTGGCTTTTCCGGCGATACGCACATATTTAAGTAATTGGCGTTCTGTAAGACCATAATGAAAACGCAATTTTTGTTTTTCTTCTAAACGAATACGATATTGAGATTTTTTTACGGGGCGTGATTGGTTTCTAAGATCGCTTCCTGCCTTAGGCCTTTTACTAGTTAGTCCCGGTAAAGCCCCCAGACGTCGTATTTTTTTAAAACGAGGCCCTCGGTAACGTGACATAAAGACTCCTTTTTTTATTGAAATTGTACAAAACTAAATAAAATTAAAACTGAACTAAATGATAATGATAAATGACGTGAAATACACTCCAATAAACTATTGGAATACAAAGAGTAAGAAGATATATTCTCTCAATATACAGATTTTTTTTATTGTATATACAATATATATAAATCAAATAAATCACAAAAATTTTCCTTTATTTTCTTGATTTATTTTGCAAAGATCGAACTCTTTTACCCAATATATATTCCTATATGGAAGTTTATATGACATAATATAAATGGAGTGGTAACTCTTGGAAAAAGGTCCAAGAAGTCTTTTCAATCTTCTTTGATTTTGAAAGTACATTAAAAATCATGTAAAAAAACGAAAAAATATGGAAAAGCCGGCTATCGGAATCGAACCGATGACCATCGCATTACAAATGCGATGCTCTAACCTCTGAGCTAAGCGGGCTCAAATAAAATTGAGCATGCATACAAATTCACTAAACTACTAGATCATATCAATTAACTATTCTATATAATATTTTATAATATTTTTCCTTATCTATTTAGAATTAATCATATTCTATATATTCTAGAACAGAATATAGCTCAAATAAATAGTGACTATCATTAAATAAATAAAACATAACCTTACCTTAATTAATAGAATATAGCAGTATATTGACTTTCAAATTTTAATTTCATTAGTTTCTAAATAAGAAAATCTTAATTAGATCAGAAATCTTTTTTTTTTTTTTCTATCTATTCTATCTATTTCTATCTATTATCTATATAGTATAGAATTATTAGAATTTTAAATTTACGAAGTAGACTTCTCATTTTTTTCCATTGTACATTGTACAATTCTATATATATATATATATAATTATAAAAATAACTGAACTGCGGCCAATCAGCTTATGCTCTGTTTTATACAAGATAGTCTCCAAGGTGATCCTCTCTCACCCTTCTTATTCATTTTATGTGCGGAGGCGTTGGTTCATATAATGAATAAAGCAGAACTGGAAGGTCGGATAACAGGGATGAAGCTTACCCCCGATTGTCCTTCAGTCCAACATTTGCTTTTCGCTGACGATAGTTTCTTCTTATGCAAAGCCACACTTCCTGAATGTGCAAACTTTCTGGATTGTTTAAAGGTATATGGTGAAGCTTCAGGACAGGAAATCAACTTTCAGATATCCTCAATCACTTATGGCAAGAAGATTGACCCATATATGCGGCGTTTGATTGGGCTTTTCACTGGTATAGAGCAAGAAGGAGGGGATGGGAAATACTTGGGGTTACCCGAGTGTTTCAGTGGCTCTAAACTGGACCTCCTTAACTACATCACTGACAGATTGAGATCGAGACTTAGCGGATGGTATGAGAAAACATTATCTTTGGGAGGTAAGGAAGTGTTGTTAAAAGCAGTGGCATTGGCGTTACCAGTTTATGCTATGTCTTGCTTTCGATTGACTAAGCATCAATGCAAACAACTTACCAGTGCTATGGCTAAGTTTTGGTGGAATGAGAGTGAGGATAAACACAAGATGCACTGGGTCTCATGGGAGAAAATGTGTCAAGCTAAACACCGTGGAGGCTTAGGATTTCGGGATATAGGACGTTTCAATCAGGCACTTCTGGTGAAGCAAGCTTGGCGTCTTCTTGATTCCCCAGAATCACTGTTAGCTAGAGTCTATAAGTCTAAATATTTTGCGGAAAAAGGTTTTCTTGAGGCGAAGATTGGATATCGTCCATCATACGCTTGGTGAAGCATCTTGTTTGGAAGAGAACTACTAGAGAGGGGTCTTATGAGGTAAGTTGGGGATGGTAAGAACACTTGTGTTTGGTTGGATAAGTGGGTTATGGATGATATGCCTCGACGACCTTTTAACAGAGAGATGACAATTGATTTAAACTTGAGAGTGTCTTCTCTTATAACTCCCTCTGGGGTGTGGAATGATAGGTTACTACAAGAAATGTTTCCACCATGTGATGTTACTCGCATCAAATCCTTCCCCCCAGAACAGAGCCTTCAAGACTGCAGTATATGGGCCTTTACGAGAGATGGAAGATACTCTGTTAAGAGTGGTCATTGGCTGCTAGTGAAAGAAGAGGAGCGCATCAATCCAATCCCAGAGGAAGAAGTTAGCCTAAACATTCTAAAACTGAGGATTTGGAGCGTTTTTACAGAGCCAAAGATACGGATGTTCTTATGGAGAGCCTTGTCTGGAGCGTTAGCAGTGGCAGAGTGTTTGCGGACTCATGGCTTACAGGTTAACCCGCTTTTCCAGGAATGTCATATGGAGGAGGAGACAATCTCTCATGTACTTTTTGAGTGTGTTTTAGCAAAGGATGTATGGTCTGCAGTTCCGGTTACATTACCCCAAGATGGTTTCTCAGGCTCTATTGCGGAGAATATCACTCACATTTTGGACCAGATGGATAGGTCCTCAATCCCAGAGCATGTTAGGAACTTGATTCCTTGGATTCTTTGGGGTATATGGAAAGCTAGAAATGCAGCCATTTTTGCGGGTAGAGACCATGATCACAATATTCTCATCGCTTCAGCATTTGCAGACTCGAAGGAATGGATAAAACAACAACACTTGTTGTCTCAGTTGTTGATGTTTCCAGGTACTGCGGCCATGGTTTCAGCTCACCGTTGGGTTAAGCCAGCTCCAGGTATACTGAAATGTAATATTTATTCGACGTGGTTGACTGATACATATCACTGTGGTGGTGCGTGGATATTACGGGATCATTTGGGGAATGTTAGATATCATGCTAGGGATGCCTTTCCCCCAAGAACAAATTGTATATCGGCTGAACTATCCTGCATCTTGTGGTGCTTGCAAAGTCTACATGCGTTGCATATCTCCTCATGTGAGCTGTGGACAGACTGTCAGTCAGCATTAGCAGCGATAGAGACGCCTTTAGAATGGCCTAAATATCTCTCATAGGTGGAGAAGATAATTAGAGTAGTCCGGGTGATGGGGGGAGTATCCTTTAAACTCTCGTCACCGAAAGCCAACTCGTTGGCTAGGGAGATTGTTTCTAGTGTTACACGAGATGGGCGGCTAAGGTCCTATTTAGCGTTAGGCGGTCCGGCCTGGCTACATGATCGAATCATGGAAGAACAGAGAGAGTAGATGGATTTCTTTTACCCTGATTTATTCCTTCTCTACATGTTATTGCATCATTTTGTTTCCTTATGTCTGACACTTTTTCTTCAATACAAATCAGAGTTAAAAAAAAAGAACAAACTTTGAATCAACCTTTAAACCATAAAATCTTGTAAAAAACTGCCTAATCATATTCATGTACAAAAGAGGCAGTGCCCTAGGTTGAGAAAAATGTAAAATTTACATATTCAGAACCGATCGGTGCAGCAGCAAAATCGATATTTCCAGTCGTCTTCGGTACCTACTAGTTCATTTCTTCACTTGACACATTTTCTTCCATTTCACGTCCATAATACATTCTTTCACTCCATCAGACTCAAAAACCTAGAAATACAGAAAGTATCGAAAACGACAAATTCTTGATAAATAGACTCTAGACTCGACATGAAAACAACTCTAAAAACAGTTAAAAATATGACTTAACAATGTATTTTATTTTGAGTCTAAAATGTTTAACAGTAATGTTTTCAAGAAAAAACAAAATTCAAAAATAAATTGAGTCTAGTAGCATTAGCTTTCATATAATTTTTTTTAAAGAAATCATATAACTTTGCACATTCATTTTGTTTTTAAGATTGGGTCTAGTAGCATTTAGATTGCATTTGCATATTGATGATTAGAATCAGCTCCGGCTCTAGGCATGTGCGGTGCCATAGCACAGGGTCTGCTCACTTTTTTTTTTGTCTTTTTTTACTGAATAAAATATGGTCCAAAAAAATTTACTTCTAAAGAACCATGAGAAAAGGGTTTTTTTTTTTTTTTCAGCTCAGGGACATTAATTTTGTTAAGTCGGGCCTGATTAGAATATCTTGAGAAGCTTAAACTTAGGATTGAATTGAATCCCCTAATCACATTTATTTGTTACTTGAACATCTAAAAAAAATGAAAAATCAACAAATGTTTGGAACTTTGCATCTTAAAAAAAAAATTCCTACTTTTGTGAAACTTTCATATTCGTTGAAGCATCTCTATTAATTTGAGCTTAATTTGAATATACTCTCCTCTCTTAGGAAGCTTAAGGGTTCTCATGTTTAGACAAACATGACCATCCTCACCTTTGATTTGTAAATCCATATAGGATTTGAAAATTTATATATGATTTTTTTTTTTTTAGTGACACCTGTCATCTTTTTTTTTTTTTTTTTTTTTTTTTTTTTTTTTTTTTTT